>NW_005842106.1:425047-448270 GCF_000455745.1 Alligator sinensis
TCAAGGTTTTATTGTGGGGCACCCTGATCTGTCCACTCCTACTTATAGGAGGGGAAACCCTTTTACAACAAAAATTTGACCCTCAGGAAAATGTCTGGATTTATCTGGCCTGGGAAATTTTAAATAGAACAGACTTTTGCTTAGTGGGAGGGATCAATGCTCACCTGGTTTTTACCTCATGCTTAATCGCAGTACCAACCCCTTTGAAAATTTTACAAAATTATACTATGCTGAAAGGTATAGATAAGGAAAGTACATATCAGGATATATATAATTGGGGGACTATTGTAAAAGATAAAAGCAGAAACATGTTTTCCGTACGGGTTCAGGCAACAGCTAATGCTTCCGAATGTTTCCTAATGGTTAATTGTACTGGTAATTGTCTTAAATTGAACCAAGGTAAAGATGTCCTCTGTAATAAGACCAGAAAAATATCCTATGTATACGCACATACCATCCTTCCTCGAGGATGGTTTCTAGCCTGCGGGAGAATAATATATTCATACCTCCCAGCAAACGCTACTGGAGGACCATGCACCATTGCCCGGGTAACTGCAGCCCTTCCAAGGAAATCTGACCTAATGCATACTGAACAAACCCCTCTCGGTGGGAGGTATAAGTGGACATACACTACTCTCACTGCTGAATGCGATGAGAATGATTCCCCTGGACTATTATCTAAGGCTGAATACGTAGTATTAGCTGCATCTATGGTGGGGGTTCCAGGCCTCGCTGTAAGTAATAGCAGAAATCTTAATGCAGTGGCCTGTGTTCTAGCAAAAGGACTAAATGCTACATCTTGAGCTCTTTCAGCCCTGAATGCTGAACAAAAACAATTAAGGGACGCTGTCTTAGAGAATAGAGCTGCTATTGATTATCTCTTATTACGACACAATCTTGGGTGTGAAACTTTAAAAGGAATGTGTTGGCGTCCCTGGGTGGGACAATATCACATACACAGGCTTCCAAAGAGTCACAACCCAAATCATTACTTTCTAAGGAATACCCGCAACCAGTGGGGAGACAAAGAAAGAATAAACTTGTCTACAAAACAGCATAATTTCTATCTCCCAGGACTAAGATGATACGTCTGATAATTAAGGACTAGTAAAATCTTATCTTCAGTACTGTGCCCAGTTTTGGGCACTGTATTTTTTTTTAAAAAGCTGCAGACAGATTGGAAAGAGTTCAGCAGAGAACAAGAAAAATTATTAGAAGTTTATAAAACATGGCTGGTAAGGTATTTGAGTAAATCTGATACCTTTTAGTAGACCAAAAGATATCGGATTTACCCAAAGAACCTTGTCTGCCTATGTCCTTAGACCAACACAGCTACAACCTACACACCTAAAATATGGCTGAACATTACTGAACTTATTTAGCCGAAAAAGAGAAGACCAAGGGGGAATATAACAAGTGGCCACTGACAAATATAGGGGAACCCCTTCCAACCCCCTCTCCTCAAAAAACCCAGTGCTTTACTGGAAGAGGAACTGCCTCAATTTGACCCGGCTCCCCCAGAGTCAGTATAGATCAGAGGTGGGTAATTATTTTGGCTCAAGGGCTGCTTAGTAAGTTTTGGTGAGCTGTCAAGGGCCGCAAGGGCAGCCCCACCCCTTGACAAGCACCCTGCCTCCTACTCGCCACCTTAGGACTGGAAGTCCCGTCCCTAGCCTCTGACCTTTGCCATCGGAAGTCCCGTCCCTTGTCCCTGGAAGTACTCCTTTTGGGAAGCTGGGCTGAGAGCAATTTGTGATCAGCCAGCAAAGGAAAAACATTGCTTTAATAGGAACTGCAGAGAACAGGGTGAAACTATGGGACAGAGGCGGCCTCATTTGTTCTGGGTAAGACATGAAACCGCACCCTGCTGGGTAAGGGTGGGGGGCTGTTGGGGCTCCCTGTGGCAGAGGAGTCCCCAAGAAATGCCAGGCCAATCACCTTTCCAGTGAAAGGTGAGTGTGGGGCACCTTAACCCCAAGCCGCAACATCCCTGGTGGGTTTAACCAGTCCAGGGGGAGCCAAGGCTCATGGGAGTCTTGAGGCAGGGCCCAGATCAGCGGAAGGACCTGGAGCAGCACCAGGCTCTTCATGAGTCCTGTGGCTGCAGGGACCCTGAGAGGGGGCCAGGCATGGCTATGGCCACCTGCGCCTTACAGGATGTAATACCCCAGGGCAGAGGGCCAGACAGGGCTATGGCCACCTGAGCTGGACAGGATGACAGACCCCAGTTAGCCTCAGTGAAGGGGCAGTATGTGAGCCCCCCCGGGGGGGGGGGGGGGGTTGGAACCCAGTACGTGTTTTGTCTGTTTGTGTGTATGTGTTATGAAAGACCCAGTGTGAACCACTGGTGGATGCCATTTGTGAGGCTTGGGCCACAGTGTAGAGGTGGAACGGAGCTGCAGATATCACCCTAAACATCAAGGTTCAAAATGGGCAGCCTCCCACCTATTTAACACCCTATTATTATATTAAGGTGTGGCAGGAAAGTGAGGTGGGTGGCTAGCTCGTAGAGAGGGAGGCAGGCCAGTGTTTGCACTAGGCATGAAAGCTTGCCCCTGTCACAAAGAGGGTTTGCCATCTTAGAACTGGGGAAAAAAACAAATTATATACTGAAAATCAAACATCCACAATACTACATTTTAATTTAATTAATTTTTTTTCCCCTGATTTGTGTGTTTGTGCTGTATATATAGAAGTGATTGCATGGTAGCTCAAAATGAAGTCTTACTCTTGTATATTGTGTGGGGTGTGGAAAGGTGTGTGTGGGGGAGGAAATGGGTAAGTGGGGTTTGTAGGGATGTGTGGATGGGTATGGGGTTTGTGGGGGTCTGTGGGGTGTGTATGTGGGTACATGTCTATGGTGGGGTGTGTACGTATAGCAGTGAGTGGGGCTCCTCCCAGAGGCGTGCCAGTGTGCATTTGTGGGATGTGAGATTGTGTGGGGGAAAGTGTGGTTGTGGGGCTTGAGGACAAGGGTTTGAGGGTATGATGGGGTGTGCATGGAAGCCCTATGATGTGCACACCCCCACCCCGAGCCAGTCAGCACCCATCCTCGCTCCACAAAAACCCAGAGCCAATGAAGCCTCTGATGCCTCCCTACCACCACAAACAGCATGCAGTCCCAGTGCGCCCCATGCCCACTCTGCACTGCCCAGCCGTGGCACATCCTGCCACCCCTGGGCATGCAGCAGAGCTGCGGTGGCTTCTTCTGGCTGCTACCCCCAGCCCTGCGGCAGCGGCAGGGACCAGCAGGTGCAGCCCCAACCCGTCAGCTCCAGGCTTGCCTGTCTGGACTGAGCAGCAGCAGCAGCAGTGGTGGTGGCACCAGGCAGAAAGTGCTGCTTGGCATGAGGCAAAGTGGCCCTTCCCCCTCACCACCACTGGGCAGTTTTTGGTGCAACCTCCCAGAGCACACACCATGCCAGGCTGTGGTGTGGCTCCATTACTGACATCTCTTTGCTGCCCTGTGGCTGCTTTGCACCGTCTCCGCTGCCGCACAGGGCAACCCCAGAGGTGGCAGTGATGGAGCTGCATCCCAGCCCTGCACGGCGCGTGCTCCAGGTGGTCGCAGCAAAAACTGCCCTGGCAGTGGTGAGGGGGACGGGCCACTTTGCCCCACGCAGAGCAACACTTTCTGCCTGGCAACACCGCTGCTGCTGCTCAGCCCAGAGGGACAGGTGCTGGGGCCCAGGCTTAGCAGTGGCACAGGAGAGAACCTGCTGCTCAGCGTAGGGTAAAGGTGGCTCATCCCCCGCCCCCCGCAAAGGCTGGCACTTCCTAGTGTAGCTGCCCAGAGCCTGAGCAGGGCTGCTGTGTACCTGCTGTCTGCTGCTACCACTGCCATGCAGGGCAGTCCAGAGGTGGCGGTGATGCGACAGAGATGCAGGGCAGCCCAGCACGGGCTGCAGGCAGCTGCATCAGGAAGCACTGACTACGGGGAAGGGGAGGGGCCGTTTTCCCCCAGTGCTAAGCAGCAGTTTGTCCAGTGCTGCCGCTGCTCAGACCAGATGGGGAGCTTGGAGCCGAAGCAGGGTGCACGGGGTTAGAGCTGCGCATGGTCTCCGCCTGTACCATGGGGCTGGGGCCAGAAGCAGCAGCAGCAGCAAAGGAGCTGCCAGGGCCCAGGCTGCCTAGAAAGTAGTCCCACAGCAGAGCCACCCCAGCCCTGCTGCGTGCCCAGGGGGTGGCAGGATGCACTATGGCCAGGCAGCGCCTTGGTCAGGTGGGACCGAGGGACCCACCATGGGTTGGACAAAGCCCCCCTGTGGGCTGGATCTGGCCCATGAGTTATTTTTTGTCGGTCCCCCACCCCCAGGTATAGATCATGCACTTCAGTAGGGCTTTTTGGTGCTGTTATCTAATAGCTGATTCAATCTTGGGCAGGAAAAAACAGGATTCAATCAGCTGCTAGATAAAACCACCAAAAAGCCCTGCTGAAGTACATGAGCTATACAGATGCTGGGAAAGCTGGGTCAAACTGAGGCATTTCCTCTTCTGGGCATGTGCTGCGCTTGGTGTGGGGCCATACCAAGCTGAAAGTAAAGTGCTGCTCTCCCTGACCTTCTCCCCAAGAACATCTGTCAGTGACCAGTAATAACAGTCTTAAGCGTTCTTATGGAGAGGATAGCGATAGACTACTGGCCCACAGGATGGGAATAGCCTTAAATTGCAACAAAGAAAATTTAAGAACCTTATAAGCATGAGGGTGGTTATCCACTGGAACAGATTATCCAGGAGTCTCTGAACCCTCCACTACTGGAAGTTGACCAATACTTGGCTGGGGTGTTCTTGCATTCATCAGGGTATTAGACTAGATTACTTCGTGAAGCGCCTTCCAGCACAAGTTTTCCACAGTCCTATATATCCAGATATATCAAACATTCTTCCAAGTTAATTGATACGATATTTTTGTCAACCATCTCTGGGTGACCAGCATGTGGACCATAGCCGATTAAGATGTTCTCATGTCTCATTTATAAATCCTCTTACTAACAATGTTAGGTCTAGAACCTGGTGTAGCAGCATATTTCAAGAATAAGCCATTTTATGGCCACTCCCCATAATCCTTGAAGTAAACCAAGGTTTTCAAAGAAAATATGAATTCTGCCTAATCTGAGCAGAAACACTGCCATACCCATGAGGAGGCACCAAGATTGCCAGGGATCCTGGTTTTTTCCGTTTAAAAAATTGCAAATTCTCCGATTAAAAACACAAAGTACGAATTCTCTAAATAAACCCCCCCAAATCTGTGTTTGTCCATGATTAAAATGAAACACCCACTATATATATATACGTATCAGCTGAACACAATGTTTTATTGATACATATACAATTTTAAAGCAATTTGGAATCCTGCTAGCACTTCAATCACTATATTATAAATATAATAAATTAAATTCTAAATACCTATAAATTTTGGCAGTGGTTTGTTTGTTTTTTAAGGGGGGGGGGAGTTATCATGGAAAAATCAGAGCTTCCCCTGCTCCCTTTGCTCATCGGGATGCAGGTCCAGCTGCAGTTGTCCACCCGCGCCCCCCCCCCGCAACTGCTTTGTGGCACTGAGCAGCCTTGATATGCCAGTGCCCTGCTCATGCCGTTACCCCACACTCCCCACCCACAGCCACCACACTCTCTCCCTACCCACCACCCCCTGGGCCCTGGCAATGGCCCTCACTCCCCAACCACAGCCCCCTGCCACCCCCAACCAGCGGGGGCCCCAACTGCTAGGGCTAGGGGGCCAGGGACCCAGGCACCCTGCTCCCCACAGCAGCACTGGAACCCTGGCTGCCAGCTGTGACAGGGTGGTGGGGTGGAGCGCAAAGCCTGGGCTCCCCATCCTCCATGGGTGACCTGTCTAGAGCGAAGCCCAATGGGGTGGGGGGGATGAGTGTGGGCTGCCTGCTGTGGGCTTGGGCTCCCTGCCCTGCTGTCTTCCCCTCGGGGCCTCCGCAGTCCAGTGGGCAGGACCTGGCATGACAGGGCAGAGCAGGGCCAGGCAGGGAAGTTTGTTGCTGTCACCATAAGCCCTGCACCGTGCCCCCTGCCTGCCCTGCAGCAGCGAGGGGCACAACTCCATGCTGCCACCCCTGCTGCTGCTGGGTGGGCAGAGAGCGCCTTGCCATGGCAGCATGGGGCTCATAACAGCAGCATCAAGCTTCCCCGCCCCACTCTGCTGGGTCCTGCCCACTGGGCTGTGGAGGCAGCAGGGCAGGGAGCCTGAGCCTGCAGTGGGCAGCCTGCATCCACCCCCACCTTGCACACAAAATTGGGGGGCATGTGTCCCCCCCAAGCTCCCCCACCAAAGTGCAAGCAGCAGCAGACAGCCAGCCCCACCCCCCTAGACGAGCTGCTTACAGCCCTGTCCCGCTTACTGCTTGCGTCCTGCGACTACACATGGCCCGAGGCCCCAAGCCCCATGCACTGCCCCAACTGGGCAGCAACCCCAGCCATGCTTTGTCCCTCACTATGCGGGCCTCAATCTCCCCCTCCCCTCACTATGGGGGCCCTCCCATCCCCACTTACCTCTGGGAAGCTGCTCTTCAGGCTTTCTGGTGGCCATGTGCAAGCGTACATGAGGACACGCACATGGTGCCCCCTGCCTGACCTCCCTCCTCCCACTCCCCCCCAGTCCCTTCCAGGCTGCAACTCTGCCAGCCTGCAAAGGGAAACCCATTTCCCACATTTTTCTCCTTAAAATGACAAACTCTGGGTTTTACCACATTTTTCCATCATGAACAGAAAGAGTGATCTTCAGGGATCTGGGTTATGACAGTAATGATGATACCAGACCAAAAACCTCAGTTCTGAGTTTTGGCATACAGCTCAAGACCCCTGTAGAATGACAAATCCTGGTCGCCTGAGATGGTGAAACTTCTGATAAACTAACACCTAAAGTATCTCAGTGGCTCCATTTTCACAGTTCCACTGTACCACACCTTCATTCTTTGTGAGAGGTGAAGCACTGAGCATCCATCTGGAACCAGCCGTCCACCAAATGGGACATCTGCTACCTTATCCAGTCAGATCTTAGCAACACACACCCACATCTGGGTAACATTTCACACACTGATCATAAAGTAAATTTATTTCAAAACTACTTAACATTATCCATTCAAAATTGTATGTCCCTAATGCATGTTACATGTATTATGCAATTAATTAGTTAACTGTGCAATACATTTAGAGCAGATCTAAAGAATTATCACACCATAAAAATGGCCATCCAACTATAAAAGCCAAACAGTGTTTGAAAAATGTGTAACAATTTTATAGCTAATTTCTGTCCTGCTTGAATTTGAACATGCAGCAGGAAACACATCCAAGTGATAGGCATCAGCTGGGTCTTCCAGCATCCTGACATGCACTGCTCCCTCCACTCAGTGGAAACTTATCTTGAAAAGCCCCCCAGCTTTGAACAAAACCTTGATCAGTTTAAGTAGGAGTTAGCCTGTGGCAGGCCAGTAGGGGGCGCTCCTGCATTGAGCCACTCACTTCACTGCGCCTGACCACCTTCCAGGCTCTGAGTGCCTCCCTGGGGGCGCCTCACGTCTGGTCGACCCCCTTCCTGGAGCACACCCACTAGCCTGGGGGTTCCACTGTCACCACCCAGGGCTGGGCTAGTAGCCCTCGAGGGTACTTGATTCACTTCAAGAACTTGGGATGCTTCCTTCTGTCAGAAGCACAAGTAGTGGTCTCCCTTAGTCAGACAAACCAAGGGGACCCCAAGGCATAATCTAGACCCACTCGCAATAAGTCTCCCACACTAGGTACAAAGGGGAACTTTATTGCTTAGAAGGGGTAGGGTTGGAATAGGGTACAGGGTAGAGCAATATCAGAGAAATCCCACAGAGCAAACTCCCATGGCTGGGTAGCCTTTGATTATGCATTTGAATTATTGCAAGCTATATATCTAGTTAGATCTCAGGTAGCTTACTCACAAGTATCATCCAGAGGCAGGTGGAGATTCCCTCTGGAGGCAGGCAGTTCCTTGATCATGAGTTTTGAGAGAGAGCAAGTTTCAGATGGTTCAGCTCTTCTCTCTCTCTCTCTCTCTCTCTCTGAGTCTTCCTCATGGATGCTGCCCCCTTCTCCTGGGCAGTCCTTAACTTATATAGCCCTTGTGACCTCATGTACCTGGTCCAATGGAGGCCAGCACCTGTTGGCTGTTAGACAACCAATTTGAAATGCATCACTAGTTGCTGGGCAGACTGGCAGTTCCTAGCTCCACAGGGAGCAAGTCCCTCACCCAGGTATGTGATGCCAGTCACATAGGCAGAGGGAGCAGGTTTTCCCCCTCCCTCAGGAATATATCCAGCTCAGGTTACCTAAAGAGATAGGGTAAAGTGTGTATCCTCTGCTGGTCCCATCCTAACCAAATTGTCACAGAGCAGTGTTTTTGGGGAGAAACAGAGGTGGCCTTTTGCCACATAGCCCACACCAGGACCTAAGCATTTCCTCTAGCCCCTGCTAGGGGAAACTCCTGCACCAGCATGGAACTTAGACCCTGGTTCTCACCTCCTCCCCAGCAGCACCAAGAACAGAGGGAGAAGAAATCCCCCTCACCCTCTGTGCTTTGCTCTCACCAGGCAGGGGGGAGGAGGATTTCCCCTCCCCCTGTGGGAGGGGAAGGAGTTTAGGCTGCTGGGCAGGAGTTCTCCACTCACCTGATTCTGTTGGGAGGAACTTCCATCTGCCCACCTACACACACACACCACCCTGTGTTTTGCTTTGCACCAGGAGGGATTTCTTTGGTCCCCCTCTTGCTTGGTTGGGGCAGGAGAGGCAGGGGAGAGGATGAGGCAGAGGGGAATTATCAGCCCTATCCGTGGCTAACCATGCACATGGCCCAATGTTTTCATCGTGGGAGAACAGCCATGTCATCGTGGAAATAATATCTACCAGGGGCTTTATACTCTGACCACAGGAGATCCTTTCAATGGGAAGAAGAGATAACCAGTTAGGGATGGCAAAAGCCACCTAGATTTAGGTATCTCCCTTTTACCTCTTGTCTTCCCCATAAGGAACCATCTTTATCTATAACACCACTAAATACAACTTTAAGAGACAGAAATTCTCCCTTTCTTTTCTTATATTTAAGACAGATATGCATGCCACAAAAGAAACAGAGAAGAAAACTTATACCACCCCATAATCCCCACAGTAGAAAGAATAGGAGAGAGAGATGAAAGCAAGGGGAAAATAACTCATTTCTCATTACAAAATAAAAAATAATGAGCAAGAGAGAGAAAATGCGAGCGAATGAGCAAGCGCAAGCGCACGCAAGACAGAGAAAGGCTTCAATACAAAATGATTCATTAACTCGCATCACACAAAGATTCTCCAGATAACAATTTCTGAGGAACAAAGAGAAAACACAACAAGATATTTTACACCTCATGCATCTGTTTATCCCTGCCATCAACTCCCTGCTATGAATCAAAATATTGGGGACATCTCTCTTTCCCAAGGTATCTGTAGAAGCTCCTCAGTACACAAATTAAAATGAAATGCTATGAGTTGATACTGAAGAATAGTTCCCATGTTCTTAAAACAATGTAGACAGCAACGGAAAGAATATATTGGCTTCAGACTAAATGCCTGTTACAGCATGATTCTCAAGTATCTTGGGGAAGAAGCAGTTAAATATCTCCCTAGAGTGCCATTCCCTACGAAGAAAACTGACTTAATATTACAAACAAATGTAAGTCCTCTATTTAAAAAAAAATCAAAAAAAATCGGAGGCATCTATGCTCTAAGAAGCCTAAAAATCAAAGCAAAAGACTTTGATACTGATCCTATGATTTCATTTATCAAGTCTCCTGATTTTTACACTCTTGAAAGCAGCAACTTTGGTGATGCTATAACATGTAACAATACAGCAATTATAAACCCACTTACTTATGTTCTCATCAACATTTCTTATCAAGTCAGTTCATAATGAGAAAGGTCAAAAATATTATCAATATGACTTGACCTGTTGCCTGGTTTAGTAAAAACTCAAATATTTAACTTTAAGTTCTCAAATATATTGTAAAGCTCAATAATATAAGGCATTTCGTGGTATGATATATTTGCTTCATAAAACATCGCTATCTTCCCCCTTAAATAAAAATTAAAAGTGTTCAACAGCAACCAAAATTCAAACATATTATTACTGTTTCATGTGGTTAGGTTTTTCTCCCTCTGCTTTGATTTCTGAGTGTATCCCACATGAATATTTAGTACCAAAAAAAACACAGTGGGGCTCTGATAATCATTTAATGAACTTACTCTAGACCAAACCTGAGCAAGTTTGCAGATGACATGAAACTTGGAAGAACTGTAAACATGTTGGAGGATGTAAGCATAATTCAGAAGGATCTCAACAGATTGGAAAGCTGGGCTAGTGCTCACAGGATGAAGTTCAATATGGACAAATATAAAGTTGATACACTTTGGTAGAAATAATCAAAAATACAAATACGAAATGAGTGACACCTGGCTGTATGACAGCTCTTATGGAAAAGGACTTGGAAGTCTTGGCAGACCAGACAATATTAATCTGCAGTGTAATGCAGCTGCACAAAAGGCCAATGCAGTGTTGGGCTGCAACAAGAGAAACATTAGGTGCAAGACCCAGGAGGTGGTAATGCCTCTCTACTTGGCACTGGTTAGGCCTCATCCGAAGTACTGTGTGCAATTCTGGCCTCCACATTTTAAAAGGGATTTAGAGAAGTTAGAGGGTCCAGAAGTGGGCAGCAAAGATGATCAAAGGTTTGGAAGGCAAGTCATGAGGAGCAGCTGAAGGAGCTAGGCATGTTCAGCTTGCAGAAAAGGCACTTAAGAGGGGACATGATATCAGTCTTTAAATACCTTAAGGGCTGCCATAAAGAGGGTAAGCACCTTTTCCCTCTTGCTGCAGAGAGGAGGACATGGACCGATGGCTTGATGTTGCAGCACAGTAGGTTTAGACTGAATAACAGGAAAAACTTCTTCACTGTGAGAATAGCGAGGCAGTGGAAGTTGTGGATCTCCACTAGTGGAGATGTTCAAGAGGAGGTTGGACAGCCACTGGTCAGGGATGATCCAAATGTAGCTATAACGTGAGTATTTCCCATGCTTCTGGGCTTTGCTGATTGCTCCCCTTCCCCCTCCCCCCCAGCTTTTTTTTTCCTGGAGCCAAGGCTGGGGACTTTGACTGGGGTGTGCCAATGCTCCTGCTGAGACTAAAACCCAGCAGGTATGAAAGTGACAGGGTGGGGGCAGAGCTCCAGCTGGGTGGAGCTTGGGGCTGGGGTTGGCGGCAGCGTGGAGCCCATGCCCAGGGGGTCAGCAGCAGCACAGAGCCCCAGGGGGCAGTGTGTGGGTGAGAGAGGATGGGGGTGTGTGGGGACTCCCTCCCACCCCACACTCACTCCATAGTGCACAGCCCTGGTGAGCAGCAGCAGCACTAGGCAGGGGCACTCAGGGCACTCATGCCCAGCCCAACTGCTGGTGCCTGGCGGCGTGAGGCACACCAGCCAGCACTGCACACTGCAGTGAGGAGTACAGCCCCTGCTGGGCCGGCTCTATCACTGGGGCTCCCCACCAATGTTCCCTCTAAGGTGTAGTGGTCCGTGACAGCACCGCTTGTTGTGAGGTTGCTGGCTAGAGGGTCTTGCCCCTCTGCTTAGGGTCAGGCTGATTGCCATATTTGGAGTCAGGAAGGAATTTACCCCATGGTCAGACTGGTATAAACTGTCGGGGTTTCCTTCTTCTGCAGCCAGGGGCGCAGCCCTCTACCTGGGACCTCTTGAGCAAATATTGACAACATTTTATAGAAGCAGGACACTAGCTGCTGTGGTTCCCTGCTTTACCTGTGACAGGTTAGGGTGGTAGGTCTATGTTGTGTCAGGGTTGAGGGTAGTTTTATGTAAAGTTTAGATTATGGCTGTGTGGAATGGTTTGGATAGGGGCATTTCTGCCTCAGGCAGGGGAGTAGATGCCCTCGGAGATGCCTTCTAGCCCTACTTCTTTAGGACTCCATGGCACTCAACCTTTCTAAACTAAAGGCACTGATTCCAAGCTTTTCGGAATTTAGCGATACCCCATTTCAAAAACTAATTTATGTACTACAGTGCTTACCTCCTTGCACAGGGGCTGGATGGTGACAAGCGAGCACTTGCCTTCTCACACCTTGCAGCACCCTGGTTAAGAACCACTGCTCTAGACCAGTGATGCTAAACCTTTTTGCACTATGGGCCACACGGGCAGGGGCCAGTCCATCTACAGGCCAGATTCAGCCTTGCAGAGTAAGGGAGTGTGACAGGCCCCTGAGGGACTTTGGAATTTGGCAGCGGGGTAGGGGTGGTAATTGCCATTGCTCCCCCACCACAAAATTTTTCAACCCATGAGAAGCCCCATGGGCCTGATGTCATGGCCTCATGAGCTGAATTCGCCTGCAGGCTGGGGGTTGAACACCTATGCTCCATACCAAATTACTCTGTTTCAGTTTGGTTCTTTACCACTTCTAAGTCATGAAGTCTTGATAAAAGCTACTAATGACACACACTGGGTCAGAATGTCTGCTGACGTAAATCAGCACAGGTTTGTTGAAATCAATGGGACATGCAGGATTTAGTCCACCGTGGTATTCAGCCTCCTGACTTCTTTAAGACCACAAAATCAAAAAATAGAAAATGGAAGTTCAATGCAAAAATGCACAAGAAATCACAGCACCTGTATAAGTAAACCGACAACTTTACCTGAATAAATAATTAAGTGCTTACATTTGCCTACACAAAACTGTCCAGGCTGTGTGCATGCCTACAGAGCTTGCACATATAAATTAAAGCCATGCAATTCAGCATGTACTCCTACATGCCAGAAGGAATATCAAGAGTTACTGCTAGGAAAACAATACCAGCAGCTTATCTTGATAAATAAAAATGGAGGCTAACATGATGGCAGTCAACCTACCACAACTAAAATGCTCTCCCCAGGGCACAGGCAAACTTGACTGCACAAAAACAACTGAAGAACACATGCTTTTTTTGCCTGACTGGACATGGATTTAGATCACAGAAGATTGCCAGTAGCTAAAACCTACCACACAGGACTCTTTTTTTTCTGTTGCTAGCTCCTACAGCTTCTTCAACTTGAATTGTAGGAGAAATAAAAATAAATATTTAAACAATTGTTTAAGACATATCAAAGCAAGCAGTAGCAGTGTGCATCCTTTGAAATGGAGGAGTGAGGGTATATTAGATAGGCTACAACAATAACTATTTTAAGGAAATTTATGTCATTACTACATTACTTAAGACAAGATCTAGGTCTCTGAAAACTCTGAGAAAATCTAAAAGTAATCCGAAGGCTCCGAATCAATTTGGAAAAGATTCGTTGCCAATTTGGAGATTCGGCCATAGACTAAACAGGCAGCAGTCCTCACCACACCAGACACTGCTACCTCCAGCTGGTAAGTCTGTTGTGGTGGGCAGAACGGGGAGCAGATCAATGCCCCACAGAAGGGGAGCGATTGGGGTTGGTACAAGCTGGCCAGCTGGGGCGTGGAGGCACGGGACTTGGGGAGGAGGGTTCTCATCATTGCACACCGCTGGTCTGGGAGGGCTGGGCTGGGCTGGGTTCCAGGAGGCTAGCCCCAGCCACCCATCACTGGGCTGTGCTCCATGGGGCGGGTAGAGCCAGGGCTGCACTCCGGGAGGCTAGCCCCAGCTGCAGCCTGGAGCGCAGCCCTGGCTCCACCCACCCTGCAGAGTGCAGTGGAACAGGGGCTACAGGGGAAGTTACAACCCCCCTAAAATTCCCTACAGTCCCTGCCGCCAGCCCCACTCCGATCTGGATGCCCACTGCGATGCCCTGCTGCTGCTCACCCAGCCAGAGCAAAGAGGTGGCTTGTTTGGGAGGTGTGGGGAGGCTGGCCAAGCGGCAAGAGGGTGTAGCCCCCACTCCCAGCACCCTCCACCACCTGTCCAGAGTACAGCCTGGCCCAGCCCACCCCACACAGATCCGGGGGGGGACACACCCGCTCCCATGCCCTCCTGGACCGGTGAAGCGTGGCAGCACGCAGTGGTGGGAGCCCCCCTCCCCAGCTGGACAGCTTGTCCCAGCCCCAGCCCCAATCCCTCCCTCGCTGTGGGGGCACTGATCTGCCCTCCCCGCTCCAAGTTTTGATTATTGACACTGGGTATTTTTGAAAGAAAGAAGCTAACAGGCAGAGTAATTAAAATAATTCACAAGTAGATAAAGCATGAGTACTTGGGCTTGCATAGATTTGTACATCAAAACAATGAATTCTATATTCTATGCTGTATAATACACCCATAACACACTGCAACAGCTCTAAAAGAGTAACTATGAAACATTCAATAAGCACCTGATATCAGACAATCTGGTGCTCTATACAGTATATTCCCATAATAAAAATTCCATCAGGTCAGCATTGAACTAATATGTACCCTGTCATGCCTAAGCTGAAACACACACTCTTTGATAATGCATTTTTCTTCACTGTTTCCAACAACTAGGAATGTAGCAGAAAGCCCCCTTTTCCTCTTGCCTGCAGTTGCTCTCCCATCCTTGGATATGTTTTTCCTCTTCTACCTTTTCTTCCTTCCTCTTTCTTTCACTTTAAGATAAGGAATTGTGTTTTAAAATTTGTATGTGTGCATTTTATATCTCCCCTTGTATTTTGGTATTTTTATCTATTTGTGTACCATTGTATTACTTTTGTAGCTTATATTTTATACTCCTCACCTTTCAACTAAATGTGTTTAGTTTCAGAAGTTATACACTGTAACAATGCTAACAAGGGCAGGAGTCAAACTGCCGCTTCCCTGTATCAGGCGGGCCCCTGAAAGAGTGAGTGAATCAGTGATTGAATGTGTAACACAGTAGCAGACAGTAATTAACACCTAGGAAAGTCGCAGATCAACCAATGGAAGAAATCAATAGAAGACAATGTAGCAACCGGGAAATCTCTAAACGTCACTGTTCAAGGGCTAAAAGCCCTGGTCTGAGTTAATCAACGCCGGGGATCAACTTTTGGGCTGAGTATCTCCAGATCGACCGCTCCCAGAACCCTAGTCAAAATTCATCAATGAACTCCCAAACCTGCATGTACATGCGGACGACCCCTGGGGCTGACAGATGCCATCCAGTAGCCACTGAGGGGGAAGTCCCACGAGGGTCAACGACCCCTGGATTGGGCAAACCTGAAAACTGGGGAGTCACCAAAGTCTGCCAAGGACAGATAAAAAGCAGTGAAAAGTGACCCTCAGTGGTGCCCTGTTCATCTCCAACTTGACCAGCACCCAACCTGTCCAAGCAGAAGGACCAGCCGGCCACCCCCTTCTGGAAAATGATACCACGCTGAAAGAAGCCTCAACGGCAGACTCCAGCACTTGTGGGATAGGTATACCCGACTCTTGTAGCTTGCTAGTGTGTGCGCATGTGTGGACCAGCCCCAAGGTTTATGATTTAACTTCATTACAGTGCTTCAATCCACCTAATAAACCAGAATTTTAAGGATCCCAAGTTGGACATTTGTAGGCAATAGGAATATTTGGATAAAAAAAATCTGCAATTCTGTACTGAAGAACAACAAAATTCATTAAATTCTACCAACATAAATCAACTTAAAGAATAACTAATATATGAATACACCCATATTTAACTGCTCATGCTAACACAGTGGTTTTCTTTTGTCTGTGAATTTGTAAATACTATTGTGTGTTTTAACTTTGGAAACATCCATGTTAAGACTGCCATTATTTCACTGACCTTATCCAAAAAGTATAGTTTTGCTTTTTGCTGGTTCTCTTCATCTGCATTTAGTCTGTGTCTTCCAATAGAAGCAATCAGCTGCGTCTCTTGTTCTAGAAGTGAACATAGGGCTGCTTTTCTTTCAGCTCCACTGAGAGTGCTGTTAATATGCGCAATCTCCTCTCGTCTCCACACTATATACACATACACAAACAAAGTCTTAATTTTAGAATGTCTGAAGGTTAAACTAGCTGGGCATTTTGCTTTCATAATTTGCCCACACATACTTAGTTTTCAATGATTGATTGAAGCCAAACATTAAGTTCCTTAACTTAAAAATACACAAGACATTTGTTTTGAAAATCTTCGTTCACATAAATAGCACAGAGAAAAATCAAACTGTAGAGGTTACACAGTTATCATGAATTCATTGCAGGGGTTTAGGTTGTAGCCGTGTTGGTCTAAGGATATAGGCAGACAGGGTTCCTTGGGTGAATTTGATATCTTTTATTAGACCAACCCAAATGGTTGGAGAATAGCTATTAAACAAGCTTTCGGGTTCAAAAACCCTTTGTCAGGCTAAGGAAGCTGCAGCAGTTGGTGTGTGCTCTTCCTGGATGGAATTCATTCACATTCTTACTACTGCCAATTTAAACTCCAGAATCCAAGACAGTTTTGTATGAAAAGATTCATAGACGTTAGGGTCGGAAGGGACCTCAATAGATCACCGAGTCCGACCCCCTGCATAGGCAGGAAAGAGGGCTGGGTCTAGATGACCCCAGCTAGATGCATATCCAACCTCCTCTTGAAGACCCCCAGGGTAGGGGAGAGCACCACCTCCCTTGGAAGCCCGTTCCAGACCTTGGCCACTCAAACTGTGAAGAAGTTCTTCCTAATGTCCAATCTAAATCTGCTCTCTGCTAGCTTGTGGCCATTATTTCTTGCGACCCCTGGGGGCGCCTTGGTGAATAAAACCTCACCAATTCCCTTCTGTGCCCCCGTGATGAACTTATAGGCAGCCACAAGGTTGACTCTCAACCTTCTCTTGCGGGGGAAAAAAAAAAGAAAACCCTAGTCCAGGGGTCAGCAATGTTTTTGGGCAGAGTGCCAAAAACATCTGCAACCTTGACTTTTAGGATGTTGGCATGCCAGGGGTAGATTGTGGAGGAGCTGTGAGGGGCCCAATCCATGTTGTGGCAGCGCAGGTCTGGCCCCTTCCCTGAGGCACTCATGCCAAGCAAAATGCCTTCACATGCCACTCTCTGACACACGGGCCGGGGGGGCTGCATACTCCTGTCCTAGTCCTTATAGTTACAAAGATGATCTTCAAAAGATGAACTGAGCATACAGGGTAAACTTACTTTTAATTTCAAGCTCTTTGGAAACTTAGACAAAGACTCAAAGGTCTGAATTATCCCAAATAATCTCAGTGGAGGTGTTAACAGTGAGGTGTCTATTTATGATGGTTTAAATGTCAAGCTTGTGAAGAATTTCAATGCTTATCGATCCACATAAAAATGAGAAACAGTATCCTATGAAAACACACCCAAGAAACTGGGAGTGACATAACAGCTTAAGCTCTTGCTACTGGTTTCA
Source organism: Alligator sinensis (assembly GCF_000455745.1). Lineage (NCBI taxonomy): Eukaryota > Metazoa > Chordata > Crocodylia > Alligatoridae > Alligator > Alligator sinensis. Next base: position 442,385 of record NW_005842106.1, read on the forward strand.
AGACATGTCCATTTCATCCCATTTACAGATCACACTGCAAGGGATAGCTCATTTTGGCATCTCAGGGGGAGAGAGGTCCATTAGTGGAGATATCTAGGCAGACCAAGCAGTGCTTTCCTTTCCTCTTCCCCCCTCCAAGGCTTGAGCGCTACACACAAGGACCATACACCCAAGTCACAGATGAAAGTTATGGCAGCTTGGTCAATAGTTGACACTAATGAGAATCTAGCCTCTTGACTCCTAAGGGCCAAATGAAGAAATAGGAAGCTCAAGAAATTGCTAGAGGAGCTGTGGCACTTAGATATATGTAAATCACACAATTTTGTTATCCAACAGATATTACTGAATACATCTACAGTCACCTATTTCTATATCCGACTGTATTGTAGAGGACAATGTGACACATTATGAGTGCTGATATATGTAAACAGATCTCCTTATGAACATTTGTCTAGTCTTAAGAAAATGAAGAGGTTTTAAAACTCAACAATGTTTTTTTTGTTTACTGTATAACTTATCTTCTTTGTTAGAGAGTTTTTTTGCAAAGTCAAAACCCTGTCCATATATAAACTTTTTCTCAAACAGTCATTATTTAAAAACAGCAGTTCAAAAATAATGCATCCATTGCACGTATGCTCTACATGTATTTGCAAGAAAAATAAATCTAACATGCTTTTCTATATTAGGGAAGAATTGCTGAGGAAAAAGGTTTGTGTGCTGTCTATGATTAAGTTATCTCCAGAATCTCATACTTCTTCCATTTCAAACCCATTTTCTTAATGCTCTTTTTGCTATAGAGTTAATATTAAAGTTTCCCAACAAGTTCAGAGCATCACAAGATACTCTCAGAACAGCCATTTTAGTCACTAGCACCACACAGCACAAAACTGCACAGTGGTTCACATGTCACAAGGGGGCAGCCTTTTCAAAGACAATGCTAGCAACTCCAGTAAGCAACTTTACACACACAGTTGTTAGAATTGTCAAGATTTACCTCTGGGCCAAAAAGAGCTAAGCAACAATGTTAAAAAATAAGCCAGGCAGTATACATACTTTACAGATATGCAGAAATCTTTATTTGGCACATTCCTTGTTTCTTACCAGTTTTAATTAATCGTTATCATGTGTGCACTTCACAATAATTAATGACATTTTGTTACTAATAAGTATACACACATGAACATAATGGATCTTGTTTACAATTCACACATCACCCCTGCCAAAATTTTGTTACAAGCTGTTGTTAGTTCTGGCTGACCCTGTAACAAAATCCCCCTGTTGTGATCACCAGTAATGCCCTTCACAGATCTCTAGAGGAGAATAATCTCATTCTATTACTGTCACAGTGATTTAGCTTGTGTAGACTGTTGACACTGTAAGAATGTGAAAGTAGTGCTAGCTGCAGGTAGGAAAAAATACGAGTGATTCCTAGAATCACTAAGCTCTGTTCCAATGAGGAGCATGACTGCTGCCAGTTGCAGCCTAGGGAAGGAATCAGACAACAACAACGAACAAAAACAGAAGCAAAACAGTCAAATTAAAGACTAATGCTTTCAACCAGAGTTAACAGACATTAAGTAATGGAATTTTGTTTTTATATCATTTATACTGGCACATGCTTCACATGTTGCCTTGATATGAATTTGGGAACTTGCACAATTCAGGGTTTTGTTGTTGTATGAACGCAATGGTATTTAACTGAACAAAGAGAGGCACTTGTAAACCAGAAGTTTCAAATCTAAAAATATCTATGCTCATTCAAGAGTTCCATGTTAAGATTTATTTTCATTGCAAATAAGCCTCTTACAATTTAAATTAAAAACTGATTGGATTACAAAGCCAGCTAAAATACTGTTGGCTGTGAAACAGCCGTTTAAAAAAAAATCTTAGCCACTGTTAGTGTTGCTGTTTCAAATCATCAGCCATATAGCATTCCCTAATAGAGCTGATTATGAAAAAACAAGTTCACTTGGTTTTCAATACTCAAATCCAGCACACCTTACAGGAGCTCTCTCTCTCAGAAAGTGCTAAAGGTATATAAAAAAATGGAGACACAGAATATCACTTGTCACTTAAAAATTCTGGTCACTAACAAGAATGCTTGTCCCTTGACTAGTGATTTACCCTCTCAAAAATTAAGTGTGATCTGCCAAAGGCACCCTAACAAGTGTGGCATAAAAAAAAACAGAAAAGAAGGAAAAAAAAAAAGAACAGCAGCTCAAGAGTTGTTGTATTACAGTCACTAGGCTCTGTTCTCCGCCATACAGCAAGCCAATGACATAACAGTATCTTTTGTTACAGTAAACTCACAAAACTCACCATGAGACATTTCAAAAGCACGTCCTGTACTCTATATGCCAATACTGGCACGAGGTTATTTTTTACGTGTCTACTTGTTTTCTTCAAAAAAGTTCTCACTGATATTTTCCACATAGAGGAATGAGCAAAGCACACAAGTGCTATTAGCCGTTATGACAATGGTATCTTTCTGCAAAAATCTACCTCAAACTATAAGTAGGAAATGTTAGAGAAGTCTTTTTTTATATTAGAAATGACTCACTCCATTGGGGCAGCATACAGGATACTAAGTAGCATGTTTTAATTTTGGCAACTGTTTCCTAAACAATGACACAAAAAGGAGGGGGACAAAGTGAAAAACTTAAGACAAGAAAGCATTAGAAAGGCTTAAGCAAAATATGCCAATTGCCTTTTTACTTTTTGGCTGAAGTTTCACAACCTTCTGGTGCAGTTTAAATGTTTAACGTTCTAAACTACAGGCATTAAAAGATGGGCTTTGTCTAGATTTATTGTTGTGTAAGTTCATCAATTATTTTAATCTTACTAAATTACAAAAACAATTCCCGTTCTTCCAACTGGACTTGGCATTAGAGATGGATGAAGCTAACAGTAAATCTGCCAAACTGAACAATTATCAGCAGCATTCAGTAAGCTGATTATTTCCAACAGGAATGAAGAAATATTTGGCTGCTAGATGGTTCTTTACAAACGAAGTATTTCAACTGCTAGCTGACAAAATAGTGGAAGTATTCCCACTGATGCCAGGGCTCAGTAAGAGATTGTTTTCAACAAGACCTAACTTTGGGGCCTAAGCTGATTTGAAAATGTCCCTTTAAGAAAACTTACATTCTAAAGCATGATAAAGTAGTTCAAAGTCTTCCTTTGTTTTAGGATTCAATCTTCGCTCATGCTCCCTTCTCAGTTTTTCTTCCTTCTCTTTTTTTCTTCTTACTTCTTCTTGTGCCTCCCATTCCAACCGCAACCTTTTCTCTTCTCTTAATTTCCGTACTGCATTTATGGCATGCCATCGTCGCAAGTAAGTCTGTATTATTACCACCTAACAAGAGAGAAGAATCAACATCAATTTGAAGTAAAACACTAGAAAAAGGACACAATGCTGTACAGCATATTCTACCCACTTAATATTTTCCACAAATTTCTCTTGTACTCAAAGTGTGATGATATTTTAAATATTCATAAAAGTGAGCAAGCGTTATTCCACATTTAGAATATAACAAAGCTCTTTTCTTCAGCAACAGCAGCTCCCTAATTTGTGATTATTCAATACGACTACACCATTAATTCCTCCAAATCCCTCCTGAAAAAAATTCTTGTTACGGAGTACACTGATAATGGTTATGGCTGCTGATGTGCTGGGATAGTTATCAAACATGCTAGCAAATATTAATTCATTGTTTCCTCACACTCCCATCATACTTCAATACATCTTGTAGTTCCTGCAATGTGCATGATAGAGTGAGTACCGATACAGATGCTCTCTCATACACACACGTGCAAAAGTAAAACTATTTATTAACAAGATCATAAGCTTAAAATATACCAAACCTCTAACAGGTACAAAATTCTAGAACAGTTTAGACAGTCCGATTTTCACAGGACCTCAAGTACATTAATCCAAAGTAATGTAAATTATCCCATACACCTACCTGAAATTTATAAATATAAGAAAATTATGGAAACAATATATAGAGACATTGCAAAAACCAATACTACACTTTTTGGATATTGTTTTCATAATTTCCCTAATATATATATATTGTTTCCATAATTTTCTCATATTTAAAAAATCCAGGTAGGCACGTGGGATAATTCATGTTATTCTGGATTAATGTACTTGAGGATCTGTGGAAATCTGGCCATCTAAACTGTTATATATTTATCTCACTGCTACGGTAAATAGATGCAACACATTTGAACCAATGGAACTGCATATGCTTGTGCCAAGATTAATATTAGTCCTAAATGAAATACTTCAGAAACATGTATATGCATTTCCAGGGGAAAAATATAGAAAATGCAGCTGAAATTGTGAACACAGCATCAACTACACACGCTGGAACAAAGGAAGGAACAGTCACATAACTGGGGACCACAGTCTGTAAAGTACTTCTTTCACTCAATATTAACCAAATAGTAGTTGCCTCTTACATATCACTTTTTATCAGTACATCTGAAAACACTTTTCCATGTCAGTATCATTATTCCCATTCTACAAGTGGAGAAACTGAGGCGGAATGGCTAAAGTGACTTGGGAAGGGTTACCCAGCAGGCCTGTGACAGAGCTGAGAACTGAAGCAAACTCTCCTGAGTCCCAATCTAGTGCTACTGCTGACAGAAGGCTTGCTGCTTATGTCACCCTGTGCAGTTTTACCTTTATGCATGCTATTTACATACTTCTAAAGAAACTTTCTGAGAAAGCTAGAAAGGCTTAAAAAAGAGGCTTAAACAAACTTTTAAATGCATCTATTTCATATCCTGGGACAGAAACTATGAAAGCATTGAGATTTTTTTTAAACAGAGGGAAGTAAAGCTCTCTCAAATGTTAAAAATGCAGCCTTAGTAACATGAGTGGATATGTACTCCTTCTCCTCCACACAAGTGAAGATTGAGATGTTTTTCATAGTTCTTCTTTAAATACATTCTTTGAATATTTATCCCATTATGTGTTCAATTAATCTTTTTATTGTGTTGTCTTACAGGCAAAGTTTCAAAAGGATAAGAACTTACTGCATCAAGCCTGTGTTTATGATATTCGTCTGCTGTAAGATACTTTCCTGGTTTTATTAGTTTATCCGTCATGTTTGACACACAGACACCAATTTTAGTCATTTGGGTGGAGGTTGTATTTCTAGTCTGTTGCTGCTTGTTCTTCTCAACAGCAGTCTGAAACAAAAAGTATGCTTATATCATCATAGTAAGCCAACATAAAACTATACTGACAATAAAGAACAAGATCAGTTACAACAGAAGCATGTAAGAGTTTAAGCCTAATCCTTAGGTGGTATTTATTCTCTCGCTCTCCCTCCTCCCATCCTCACACCAATAAATAGTTTGCTTCTGATTTTTTTAACTAAGGGAAGGGGTGGGGGGTGGGGGGGAAATCAGAAAATGCCTCTGTTATTCTGATAATCATGTCAGCCTCCTATTCTGTTTAGTAAAAATATTATAAATGGAAGACTGTAAAAAGATTACCTGAGTCTCTCGACAGAATACTTCAATTCCTTTGCCAGGTCGTTTTTTGGGTATGGTTTGTGATCCTGCATTATGAAATTCTACACCTGTTACTCTATGCTTAAATCCACCCAGAAATGGTTTGCGGTAGGTAGGTCTTTCAATCTCTACTGCTACATCCTGGAATGTATTGGCATCTATTCAGATGAAAACAGTTACCAGATAAAACAATTTATTGAATATCATGTGCATCTAATTATAGTGCCATAAGAATATCAATGCATATGCAATAGAATTTGTACCTAATTATATCACAAGACTATCAATGCATATTTCAAGAACACCGTTTACCTGTTTGCACTCTGACAGTTATGACATCGGGCATGTTGTATTCCT
>NW_005842106.1:448301-449896 GCF_000455745.1 Alligator sinensis
CTGATTGGATAATTTTCTGGATCAAGAGATAACATCTCAATCTGGACAGTTTCATGAGGCCTAACTCCAATACTCAATAGAGTCTCACTATCTTCAATCATCCTTCCTAAAAGTAAAAATTTAACAATGAAAGGTATTCCTCTGTTTTAAAAAATTATGATATAGTTAATAATTTCTTTCCATGTAGTATTACGAGACAGGGTGACAAAGAACAATAATAGCCCTGCAAGTAAAACAGTCTACTCTGAATTTAGGGTAAGGTTATGTTGATGTTGATCTAAGAGATAACCCAGGTAGCACCAATAAAAAGGAGGGGGGGGGAAAAAAAAAAATCAGCCATAGCAAGAAAAGCCATAGCAATTAAATGTATTCATTTTATTATGGTCAATCTCTGCCTTCCTCAATGTGTAAGAGGAAAAATGAACTGACACATTTTATTTTTAAAATGGAAAACTAAAAAACTCCCCAACCATCTCTGAGGGGCCCAGGAAAAAAATTGCTGGTTCATTTTATAATATCCCTGATGTACATTTCTATTAACAGTAACAGAGTAACAACCTGATCTTGCAGAAGGATTCACAAAAAGATTCCTGTACCACTGTGCAGCCCAACTCAAGTTGGCCTGTCAGGATACAATTGCAAAATCAAGGTCTACCTATTCTGACTCTGAGATGGTACAGAGGCACTTGAAGGAACTGGATGCGTTTAAGTGGGCAGGCCCGGATGAGCTCCATCCGAGGGTACTGAAGGCACTGGCTGACGTCACTGCACAGCCACTGGCGGGAATATTTGAACACTCATGGTGCACGGGCCAGGTCCTGGAGGACTGGAAAAGGGCCAATGTGGTCCCCATTTTCAAGAAGGGGAGGAAGGAGGACCCAGGCAACTATTGGCCAGTCAGTCTCACCTCCATCCTTGGCAAAGTCTTTGAAAAAATGATCAAGGCTCACATTTGTGAGAGCCCGGAAGGAAAAATTATGCTGAGGGGAAACCAGCATGGGTTCGTAGCAGGTAGATCATGCCGGACTAATCTAGTCTCTTTTTATGACCAGGTTACAAAACACCTGGACGCAGGAGTAGGGGTAGACGTCGTTTACTTCGACTTCAGGAAGGCCTTCGATACGGTATGCCACACCATACTGGTGAACAAGTTAAGAGGCTGTGACTTGGATGACTGCACTGTCTGGTGGGTGGCGAATTGGCTAGAGGGTCGCACCCAGAGAGTCATAGTGGATGGGTCGGTGTTGACCTGGAAGGGTGTGGGCAGTGGGGTCCCGCAGGGCTCGGTCCTTGGACCGATACTCTTCAATGTCTTCATCAGTGACTTGGACGAGGGAGTGAAGTGTACTCTGTCCAAGTTTGCGGATGACACAAAACTGTGGGGAGAAGTGGACTCACCAGAGGGCAGGGAACAACTACAAGCAGACCTGGACAGGTTGGACATATGGGCACAAAACAACAGAATGCAATTCAACAAGGAGAAATGCAAAGTGCTGCACCTAGGGAGGAAAAATGTCCAGCATACCTACTGCCTAGGAAATGACCTGTTTGGTGGCACGGAAGAGGAAAGGGATCTTGGAGTCCTAGTGGACTCC
>NW_005842106.1:450051-451189 GCF_000455745.1 Alligator sinensis
ACCTTGTGGCTGCCTATAAGTTCATCATGGGGGCACAGAAGGGAATTGGTGAGGCTTTACTCACCAAGGCGCCCCTGGGGGTTACAAGAAATAATGGCCATAAGCTAGCAGAGAGCAGATTTAGACTAGACATTAGGAAGAACTTCTTCACAGAGTGGCCAAAGTCTGGAATGGGCTCCCAAGGGGGGTGGTGCTCTCCCCTACCCTGGGGGTCTTCAAGAGAAGGTTAGATAAGCATCTAGCTGGGGTCATCTAGACCCAGCATTCTTTCCTGCCATGCAGGGGGTCGGACTCGATGATCTATTGAGGTACCTTCCAACCCTAACATCTATGAATCTATGACTTTTTTATATAGAGCTAGAAGTGTTTATGTTGATACATACCTTGAAAGATGATCTGTAAAACAGACTCTGGTATTTTTAGCTGTGTTGCAAAGTACTGCTTGAGGTTCCCTGTAGTTTGGTATATGTTAAAAGCCATTGTGATCATCTGGATATCAGGAACTAACATGATTTTAACTGAGGAAAACAAATATGAGACAAACCAATTTGTGATATATGAAGGGAAAGTATTATAAATGCTATTATTTGGATTCAGTCATTAATTCTGTTTCCAATACATACATTTTGGATCCCTTCTCTTTCCCAATACAGTTAATGACCGCAACATCTGCATGTATACATGACAATATAATTTGTTATATAAATGGCACACATTTAAATTATTTCCATGGTTACCAAATGCAGAAATTACATGACTTAAAATACACCCATTCCTAAACTATGGTAGAAACTTTTATACCAATACCATAACCGAACTGCTGAGCTACAGCCTGTGGTTCTTATGCAAGAGATCATTCCTCACACAGTTAGTTCTACTTTCACTCCGTGCAGGGCTCTCCAATTTCTGAGTGGCCAGTAGCTGCACAACCCTCAGCCACACTGCATGGGCCACACATCCCCAGGCTGCATGTTGCACCACATAAGCATACCCACCTGGCAGGGGCCCCCAATGCATCATGAAACACCTCCCCACCGCACTGCACTGGCCCCCATGTTGTATAACGTGCCCCCAACATGGTGCACCACAAGGGTCCCTGCCATGCAGGCTTGCCAGATCACACGGCTCATTTCCCTAC
>NW_005842106.1:451210-456493 GCF_000455745.1 Alligator sinensis
TGCTGAACCACACCAGTGTGGATGCCATGTGGAATTCCTGGATCCCTCTGAGCCTTTCAGTCTCCCTCAGCCTCACAAACTGTGCTCACCACCCTCAGGTGTGGGGACAAGCAACAGAAACAAGGGCAGGGGCTGGCAGGCCATTCTATCCAGCCCGAAGGGCCCCTCCAAAAAACTTATTACTCGCCCACAGCTGACCCTCTGAAAGCTGGTGGCAGGCATGGGCTTCCAGAGGTACTGCACCATTGGACAGGGTGGACTCTGTGCTTCCACCTCCATGGGGCTCCCAGGCATCCAGCTGGGAGCCCCAGGTAGAGGCACCAAGTGCATTGCCGCACAACCAGACAGCTGGTAAGTGGCGAGGGGGCTCCTGCCTACAGGAGGCTATGGGGGTGGGTGTGCCACATGTCCCCATCCCCCCCCATCCATGGTGCAGTCTCTGCTGGCAGTGGCAGCAGCAGCAGAAGACATTGGATCCTCAGGGTGCTCAGGGATATGGCAGGCAGAGCCCCCTGGTGGCATGTGGCTCTGGCCGAGTCCCAGGGGCTGCACATGTGGTAGCACCAAGCGAGTCTGGCCCACTTGCGCATGCCTTTGAACCAGATTGGGCTGGCTCTGTGCCAGCATGTGGGGATCAGGGCACTGCTGGTGAGCTGCGCACCACTGGGCCAGGCTGGGCTGGATCTGTGCCTCCATGTGGGCCTTCTAGCACTCTGGTGGGGATGGGGAGCCACACATGGAAGTATGAAGCATACCTGACCCAATGACACGCTACTCCCCAAAGGCTCTAAGGTGGTGGACTCTGCCTGCCACAACCATGAGCGCCTTGAGGGCCCTCTGCCTGGTGCTGGCAGCTGAGGCTGTGCACCGAGGGGGGGGGGAAGCGAGCTGCTGCTGTTGAAAGCAAGGGCTATCAATGAGGTGGGAAATGTAGCAGGGAAGCCCACACCCACCCCACACAAACTCCATAGACTCCCTCACCCACATCCTCCCCATAAACCCTACCCCCACCTACCACAAACCCCCACACACACCCATACCCCTGTCTTTCCACAATCACTGCAAACCCCACACACTCCCAACCTTCATTAACCCCCCAACGTACTTCCCCCACTAATCACCCACACACGCCCCACACTCATCCCCCCCACACCCTATCCCCCCCCCCCACAATAAATATATAACAGTAAGACTTTATTTAAAGCTATTATGCAATCATCTCTATATACACCAGGGGTGGACAAGATTCGGCCCACCAGGCACTTTCATTTGGCCTGTGGCGCCCACCAATGAATTGTATGTACTCCACCCAGCCCTTCTGCCCATGAGGGTGGGAATGAGGAACCCATATATGCACATGCCCCCAGCACCCCACTGCACCTTGCTCCCACCTTCAGGAGTGAAAGGGCCTGGCCTGACCACCAGCAGCTTCTGAGCGGGGCTGCTGCTACAGCCACTGGGGGACCTGTTCGGCTTCCCTGGTGTCCCACTGGGTCTGGGCAGCAGGTATGGAAGTGACAGGGTGGGGACAAAGCTGCAGCTGGGCAGAGCATGGACCATGAGGCCGGGGTTGCCGGCAGTGTGGAGCCCATGCCCAGGGGGTCAGCAGCAGCGCAGAGCTCCAGTGGGCAGTGTGTGGGTGAGAGAGGATGGGGGTGTGTGGGGACTCCCACCCCACACTCCCTCCCACCCCACACTCCCTCCATGGTGCACCGCCCTGGCAAGCAGAGACAGCAGTAGCCGCAGTAGGCAGGGGCGCTCAGGACACTTATGCCCGGCACAGCTGCTGGTGCCTGGCAGCACGAGGCTCCAGCTAGCACTGCACATTGTGGTGAGGTGTGCAGCCCCTGCTGGGCCAGCTCTTTCACTAGCGCTCCCCGCCAATGTTCCCTCTGAGGTGTAGTGGTCTATGAGTGCGCCGCTTGTTGTGAAGTTTCCACTGGGTCTGAAAAAGGAGCCTGCCACATAGGCTTAACTTAGAGTTAGCTTTTCTCTGAGATGGCCTTGAACAAAGGGCCAGTGCTATTCTGAAGGCTGACCCCAGATTGAAACAGGAAGGCCAAGCAGCAGGAAAATCTCTAGATTTTCAAAGAGTGTACAGGCTGGTGGGGCCAACCTGGGAATGCAACCTGCCCCCCAGGCACCAGCTTTCCCAGCAGGGGCCAGGCCCGACCCTCCTCCCAGTCTGGGAGGAAAGCTCCTTTGGAAGGTGTATATACACTGAGGTCACTCTCGCCGTGACTCAAAAACATGCAAGCGGCTTGAGCAATTCCCCTGCATTGGAGCTGCTCCAGCAAGGCGAGGGAGTGTGCTCTTGGCTGAGCTGCACAGACCAAAGCCTCCTGAATGCTTGGGGGTCAAAGATCCCATGCCGAGATATATATTTTTCCCGCCCCGCTTTACAAATAAACTCCTCCTCTGGATGAATGCCAAAGCAGGCAATTGCTTTCAGCCTACCTCAGGTTGAATCTACCCCAGCCCCTGCCTCGGGGAGGAGTCGCTGCCTTCCCTGTGTCACTCTCCCTCCCCACGGGGCTACTGGTGCAGCAAGGAGCAAAGTGGAGGGGCCCCCGCACAGCTGAGCAGTAACTTACCACCAGTAAGGTGTCCCGCGCCGGCTCTGGTGCCTTCCCTACTTTCTGCGCCCAAAGTTTAGAGGAAGCCGCAGCCTAGCTCCTCTTCTGCCAAGCGAGCGGCATTCAAAAGTTTGTGCGCAGCAAGATTTTTTTATTGTGCGCGGCTGCGCATACACGTAGATTAGACAGAACCTCCCTGCTGCACACACGTAGCCCCTACACTTGATGGTAACCCCCTCTCCCAAAAGGAGTACTTCTTGTGATGAAGGACAGGGACTAGGGGGTGGGACTTTTGGTTCCAAGATGGTGATCAGGGGGTGGGGCACCTGCCAAGGGGCATAGCTACTCTTGTGGCCCTTGACAGCTCACCAAAAGTTGTTAGTGGTCCTACAGCCAAAATAGTCGCCCACCCCTGAGTTAGGAGAAGGGGACTCCAGCAGCTACAGTAAAAAGCAATGGGGGAAGCCTGCAAGGTACCAGTTGGACAGCCCTGATTTAGTGTATATTTCCCTACCAAACTAAAGTACCAGCCTAATATCTTACTCCTGTCTTTATTTTCTGGAGCATACTTTTATTAATACAGTGTAATATTAAAATCAAATCTTAAACCACAAATTTAAGGCTATATTCCTTGATACTTCAACAGTGTAATGGGAAAAGACTAAAAAACCTTGAGAAAATTGTAGCTATAAATATTCTTAAAAATGTAATGGCAGGCAGTAAGAGCCAGCAGATGATCATAGCAAATTTCATACCTGTTGCTGTAGCACTTGTCATCCATTCTGGTAGTGGTTTCATCTCGGATTCCAAAGCCTCCAATGGAGTCTTCTTCAAGTCATACAGTTCAGATGCTAACAACTCCATAAATTTGTCAGTAGTGATTTGAGATCTGTCCTCCGTTGTTTCTACATATGAAGGAGCAGGCACAGAGATACCTGGTCTACCTCCTTCAAGTAGTTCTTCTTGATCATCCTCAAGATGCAGGTATTGAGGAATGAGTTCCTGCTGTTCCGCATTTGACTGCTCTTGTTCTTCTGGGGCAAATTCCTGCTCTACTGCCCCAGGGGCCCATTGCTGTTTCCTGTCCCTTGCAGCTGGTTCCTCTGTGGTCAGTTCCTGCCCTGCTTCCCTTGGAGCTTGCTCCCTGGGGGCCAGCTCCCGCTCCTCCTGTGGTGCCTCTGTTGGTTCATCCAGGGGCAAAGGCTTTTCTGCTGTATCCACGTGATTGGTTTCTGCTTGTGGTATTATTACAGGTGCATGCTCTATCATTTGCTTAGCAGTGTCTGGTACTTCAGTTTGATCTTCTTCACCAAGGATCTCCCCTGCCTCCTCTGCATCAGCCATTTTCCTAAAATAAAAGTTTCCACTAGCTTTAACAGTCACCTTGCACAAATCAGTAGAATTTCCCCCCAGTAGTTAAGACCTTATTGGGCCACCTTACCCAAAGAAGGCAGTCTTTCACTGTTTCCTACTCTGGTACTTAACCTATATTTTGAGCCAAAATAGAAAAATAATAACTGTCAAACAAGAAAGACAACAGAGCTAAGGATGGGCTGGAGTTGTTCAGCTGGTTTCACAGGATCATAGAAAATTACGGTTAGAAGGGACCTCAGGTCATCTAGTCCAAACCCCTGCTCAAAGCAGGACCATCCCCAACTAGATCATCCTGGCCAAAGCTTTGTCTAGCTGGGCCTTAAGAACCTCCAAGGATGGAGATTCCATCACCTCTCTGGGCAACCTGTTCCAGTGCTTCATCACCCTCCTAGTGAGAAAGTTTTTCCTAATATCCAACTTAAATTTCCCTTACTGCAACCTAAAATCATTGCTCCTTGTTCTGTCATCTGCCACCACTGAGAACAGTCTAGCTCAGGGGCAGGCAATTATATGAATATAACTAAAATTTTTTTAGGGGCCCCTTGGGCTGGATAGAATGGCCTGGCGGGCCGCATCTGGCCCACAGGCTGCATTCTGCCCACCCCTGGTCTAGCTTCATCCTCTTTCAAACCTCCCTTCAGGTTACTGAAAGCTACTATTAAATTCGCTCAGTCTTCTCTTCTCCAGACTAAATAAGCCCATTTCCCTCAGCCTCTCCTCACGTCTCCCAGACCCCAAACCATTTTTGTTGCCCTCCGCCAGACTTTCTCCAATTTGTCTACACCCTTTCTGTAGTGGGAGACCCAAACCTGGACACAGTACTCCAGATATGGCCTCACTAGTACAGATCAGAGAGGAACAATCACTTCCCTTGATCTGCTGGCAATGCTCCTACTACCGCAGTAGTTTCCATTCTGAATAGTTTGCACTCAGTGAGACGTTGCTCATACAGGTAAGGCACAAGGGCATCTATTTTCCAGAACCTGCCACAGGAATATTCTGCGGTATTGATAAGCACCCCTTGTTTCAGGGGCACCTGGCTAAACCCCTAGGGACAGAAGTAGGGCTGGAAGCCATGTCCAGCAGAGATCCCCTGAACTTTTACTATGCATTTTCTACTTCAGGAACAACTTTGTGTTCTGAAAAAAAGTATTTTATCTAACCAAGGGCATAGAGTAGGTTGTTTAGGCTGGGGGAGATCGCTTGTTGCTTAGTTGTTTAATTGCTGGCCTCGCTAGAGGAAAAGCTGTATCAACAAAGTTCCGGAGCTGGAAGGGGGGTTACTTGCTGGGCTTGCTACACATTTCATCACATCAGCAAGTTTAACCTGTTA
>NW_005842106.1:456633-457028 GCF_000455745.1 Alligator sinensis
CTGTCCTTTGGGGACAACAATTTCTGGCGACCACGAAGGGACCCTAGCTGACTGCCTTGCCCGGTCCACCTCTTCGGCTCCGGCAACAACTGTGGACGGCGTGAGGGCCAGGCGCCACCGACCTTATTCGTCAGAGGTCTGACCGTCTCCTGGTTGCCTGACGGAGTCGGGGAAGGGCACAACGGCGCAACGCTCGAAGGACCAACTTAATCAGGTGGGGCGAGGGAGGTTTCAACGGACTGGTGAGTACTTCTTTCCATATTTTGGGCAGGTTGGAAAAGAGACGGCTTTAAAAGTTCCGACCGTGTAGACGCCCTAGGCGAGTGAGATCGGGTGGCAGCCCCGTGAACTCCCTTTAATCAGTTTGGTTCTGAGGCTGAGCGGCGGTCGCCGTC
>NW_005842106.1:463563-463895 GCF_000455745.1 Alligator sinensis
CTCTATTGTGGGGTACATTGTGTGCCACTGTGTTGTGAGATACTCAAGAAATCGATTTCTTCCCCCGTTCACCACGTGATGTTTATAAAATCATCAGTTACAAACCCGATCCAAAATAATCGGGAGAAAGCAAAGAGATTTCTGGAAATAAAAAAAATAGTTGAGGACTATGGACCTTTTCCATAAGGGCCATAGCCTCGAAGGGGGGATTTGATAAGCACCCCTTGTTTCAGGGGCACCTGGCTAAACCCCTAGGGACAGAAGTAGGGCTGGAAGCCATGTCCAGCAGAGATCCCCTGAACTTTTACTATGCATTTTCTACTTCAGGAACA
>NW_005842106.1:464083-465024 GCF_000455745.1 Alligator sinensis
TTACGTAGCTATATAAGGCAGACGCCCACTGGGGTGGGGGTGCTTGCTTTGCAAACGATTGCCAAACACCACTTTCTACGCAGAAATAAAGTTTAAGTTGGATCCTTCACCCCTGTGTGTTTATTGGCACAAGCGCACCAGGTACGAACTCACTGTCCTTTGGGGACAACAGTATCTCAGGCAGGGCAGAGCACAATTGTCCTTCCCCTCACAGGCTATACCTCCTGCCCTACCACTGCCAACCTCAAGATGCAGCTGGGGGTGGTTCCTTGCTCCAGAGCGTGATGCCCACCTCCGGTGCCATGTCCTCTTGATGCCAAGCTCCTGCTGATAGCTCACGGAGCATTGCCGCCGCACCACTCGCTGCCTCGGCTCCGCAACTCACCCAACCATGCCGCACGGACCGCAAACCCGCCTGGGCCACGGCCCGTTGCCGGACTCTGGAGGAGCTTGGCGCCTGGCACTACACCCCCAGCACGTGCAGGCACGACCGCAACCTTCGCCGCGCGCCACGAGGGGAAGGCGCCGCACTGCGCCTGCGCGCTCCCACCGGCACCCGGCCGCATCGCGCCTGCGCGCGGGAACCCGCCCCGCCCCCGGGACTAACGCTCCCGGCATGCAGTGCGCCCCAGGCCCGCCGCTCGTGCCTCGCCAGTCGCTAGGAAAGCACATTCCGTGGCTGCCCCAACACCGCGTGCGTCGCCCCTTGCCTCCGTCACCCGGGCACTATCTCAGCGGCCGAGCTCCAGCGTCGCTGCCCAACAGCACCACCGCCTCTCCCTGCGCGCGACTTGTGGCGTCCACCTGGTGATACTGTCGCCACGGCAACCCGAGACTTCGCGAGATCTCGCGCGATCTGGGGAGAGCATGCGCGGTGCGGCCCGGGGCATGGGCTCTGCTTTCATAAGGCGGGGCGGGCTAAGCTGCGAAACGGTACAAGC
>NW_005842106.1:465125-490423 GCF_000455745.1 Alligator sinensis
GTTACGTAAATTATTTCCATAATTACCAAATGAAGAATTTACATGACTTAAAATACACCCATTTCTCAACCGTGGTAGAAACTTTAATCCCGATACTGTAGCAGAAGTGCTCAGCTGCAGCCTGTGGCTCTTACCTAAGAGATGACTCCGCACACAGACAGCCCCACCGGCGCTCAGTGCAGGGCTCTCCAATTTTTGCGTGGGCAGCAGCTGCAGACCCCCCGGCGGCGCTGCATGGGCCACACGCCACGGGTGGAGTCCAACGTCACTGCGTGATTCATTGTGTAATAGATCTAACATATGACTGAGGCCACTGGTGACGCAGCGCGTAGTGGGTGCACGTGGATGCATATTCACCCCCTGAGCATGGCGGAGCACCCCCTGCGAAAAGGCACCACTGAGACAGCTGGTGGCGCCTGCAGGTGGTCACCACTCACCAACCCCCACCTTGTCACCGACACTGCCAGTGGCATCTGCGGGCAGTCCACGATAGCTGCTGGTCACTGCTGGTGGTGTCTGCAGGTGGTTGTTGCCAGCCAGTCAGCACCTGCCACCCCCCACCCCTGCCCACCCAACAGCACTTGCAGCTGCCTGTAGGAGCTCCCTGCTTGATGCCACCACTGCCTGCAGGAGCTTGCTGTGCCCCCGCAGCCTCTGGGGCACATGGCATTCATGACTGAGGCCTTTGTTCTGACAACAGGCCTGTTGTACACGCAGAAACTCCACCAGCCCCATGACAGTCCTGGAAGCAGCCCAGAGGATCCGGCTCTCAATGCCTGCTTCCTAATGATGCGCAAGATGGCATGCGGGGATGGGGAACCCACAAGAGACTGGTTCCTAGTTGTGGCAGCACAGCCCTGGCACCTTCCCTGCCATCTGCCCCGGGGACATGTGCACCTACTGCTGACAATGAGCCGGACTAGGGCTCTGCAGACCCTGGTGCATTTCCTTGCAGCTGCCCACCACAGCCAGTCTACGCTCTGAGCAGGCCCCTGCTGCCTGCCACAGAGCCCAGGCTGCTTGCAGCAGGCAGCGGGAAGGCTGCAAGCAACTGCACTAGGGTCCACGGAGCTCCAGCCTGACACATTGGTGGCAGTGGGTGCACCTGCACCTTGAAGTGGATGGCAGGGATCAGGGCTCTCACAGCTCCCCCACCATCTGCCCCGAGGTGCAGATGCAAAGCAAAATGCCTTCGCATGCCATGCTCTGACACCATGCCTGGGGTCGCCTACCCTGTACTAGAGCAGTTCTGTCACAAGGAACTCAGCAAGGCCGCAAAAGAGCAGATAGTTTCAACACTACAGGTTTCTGCATGAAATCTCTGTAGCGCGGCTCCTTCAGTGCCACCTGTGAGCTGCTCTGCGGCTGCTACACATTGTCACGGCTGCCGTGCTGGGCAGCCCAGAGGCGGCGGTGGCGGCAGAGTCTCACTTCAGCCTAGTGTGGCATGGGCTTCCGGCAACCACACTGCAGCCTAGTGTGGTGTGGGCTCCAGGCATCTGCACCAAAAACTGCGCCATGGCAGTAAGGGGGAGGGACCACTTTCCCCCATGCTGAGCAGCAGTTTCTGACCAGCTGCGCGCACAGCCCCACAGGCGAGCCTGAAGCTGGTGCTGGGGCTCAGGTTCAGCTGCAGCAGCACAGGACAAACTGCTGCTGTGTGGGGAAAAAGGACCCCTCCCCCTCCCACCGCCAGCGCTTCCTGGTGCAGCCACTTGGAGCCCACATGGGGCTGCCCTGTGTCTGCTCTGCGCTGCCACCGCTCCCCCGTGGGACAGCCCAAAAGTGGTGGTGACACGGTGTAGACATGGTGGAAAACTAGGATGGCCCAAAGTGGACTCCAAGCGGCTGCACCAGGAAGTACTGGCAGCAGGAGGGGGAGGCACCACTTCCCCTCCCATGCTGAGCAGCGGTTTGTTCTGCGCTGCCCTTGCTCAGCCCAGACAGGCGAGCGCGGGACACACGGGGTTGGGGCTGTGTGTGCTGGTCCCCACCTGTACCGTGGGGCTGGGGTGGGGGGGAAACTGGGGGCGAGCGGGAGCACAGGTCTTCCTGCTGCTGGGCACAGGCTGCACCTGGAGCCAAGCCAGCTGCTCTCTCTCCCTGCTGCTGCAGCCCAGCCTGGCTCCATAGACCCCTGCGCGCCTGCCACCCTGCTCTGGGCCCCACGCTCCTGCATGCCCACTCACTCCCCCCCACCCCGTTTTCTCCACTTCCCTGCCCACCACTCCTGAACCACGTGGCTCCTGGCTGCATGGCCACAACAGCAGGATTCAGCAGAAGCCAGCCCGGCCCTGAGGACTGGGGCCATGGCTGACTGGTGCCTCGAGTCAGTGATCAGGGGGGAGGTCCCCCGGCAACTGATCCCACTGGGGGGGGGGTCCCCTAGTGGCTGATCCCACTCACCAAAAAGCAGCCACACCGCTTCCGGAAATCCCATGGCCACTTCCAGAAATGGTGCAGCCACTTTTGCTGCCAGCCCCACTCCCCAGCCGGCACTCGCAGAGGGAGTGCTGGTGCTCCCACTGGCTGAACAGGGAGTGCAGCCTGCTGGGGTGCACCCCCTACACGTCATCCCTGACTGGGGTAATTGCCCGTGGTCATTCCCTGCCTCACCATCCCCTTCCCCCTTCTTACTGAATTTCCCGCTCTGGCAGGAACAAACAGCCCCATGGTCCCAGGCCAGAAGGCTCTGCTAGGCAGGGGCTTCCAGCTGTGGGGGGCAGGCCTTCTTGTTGCAGGGTCCTGCCATGGCTTCTCCTGGGTCCTACTGCTGCTAGCTCCTGTCATCTTTGACAGGCAGACAGGGGCAGATAAATATTTTCTAGATTTTTTAGGGGCCCCGTGGGCTGGATAGAATGGCTGATGGCCTGAATCTGGCCTATGATCCACATTTTGCTCACCCCTGGACTAGATAATCTCTGGAGGCCCCTTCCAGCCCTACTTCTCTATGAGTTCTGTAGTGTCACTGGGGTGTTCCAAGTTCCTTTGGACAAAGAGGTGGAGGTTTTCAAAACCTGGCTAGACAAAGATTTGACTGGGATAATCTAGTTGGGGATGGTCCTGTTTTGAGCAGGAGGTTGGACCAGATGACCTCCTGAGGTCCCTTCTAACCCTAACTTTCTATGATTCTATATGTATTTTTTTGGTTTTCCCCCAACCCTCCTCTGTGAAATAATATGCATATAAATAAAAAATAGTCCTTCTTGGCTTACACCAATTTCTTCTCCTTCCATCCCCTAAGATCTCCTGCTGTGGAAGAGAAACTGTCATATTCAGAATGCAGCCAGCTAAACAGATAAGTAGGGTAGGATGCTGGTAGCAGACTGCCTCCCTAACTGCTGTTACATGGCAATCAGCAGGTTGTTGGTTCTAACAAGCTCAAAGTGCTTCCATTAAGCTACATCCTACACATACTATTTTGCACTTACATAATGACTTTCATTAGAGAATATCAAAGTGCTTTAAAAAGGCAAGATTTCTTAACTTCAGCATTTGCACTGATTTGCCATGCAGTACTACAGAAGGAAATCAAAATCTCTTTTTCTTTCCTCACATTCCTAGCATGGTTAGGGCAGGGAGGGAGGTGGAATCAAGCACAACCATATTTATTCTGCCAATCAGTCTCACTGAACTAGGCCTTGCTAGAATACTTGCCTTGGAATGAATCACTTATAAATCAAATTCAACAATAAATAATTCATCTGTACGAATATGTATGCTGTTTTTTGCTTCATTGATTTGAACTACATACATATGTAGGGAGCTTGCGTGTAGAAGAAATGCCTTTTCTCTGGAAGGACTGTTTTTGTTAGCCAGCAAAAAGCATTAGGTAAAAATGGCCAATATTTTAAGTAGGGCACATTGAGACATCAGACTTCTCAAAACACTTATCTATTCTTTCTTACCACTTCATTGTCATATATGCATTGCATGTTTATTTTACATTATAAAAAAGAATAATCAAACACGATCAACTTACTGTATTGAGATATTTGTATTTTAGCCTTGATGATGACCTATATATTCGTAGGCATAAGATAACAGCTGAGAAACAAATAGTATCCTATTAGTGAATCTTAGAGTTCAGTGAAGACAAAATTGTGTGTGTTGGGGAGGTGGGGGGTTGCTGTTTGAAGTAGCTAACATCTATTGAGGCTAATTTAGACACTACAACTGAAAAATTAGACTGTGGAAATAAAACTCGAGACTATAAAAAACATCTGTAACCTGCAACAAATAGGGAGCAAAGAGACTGGCCTTCACAACCGTCAAGTAGGTTAAATTAGTAAACAAATTCAAAATTTCCAGTATAGAAACATTTCCCCCCCATGAACAGAAATATTGTAGATCAGCAGTATTATTGCAGGAAGATAAATCCAACTAGACAACATACTGAAAATCAGATGTGCCCATTTAAAAGAGAAAAAAAAGCTCTCATTACTAAGACAAAAAGACAACCAAGCCTACCTCACTTAAAAATAATCAGAGAAGAATTGAACTATCCAAAATCTAGCCAGCAGTCAAATAACTAAGTTTTATTTTTAAAACATTGACGTGTCAACTTTTATAGTGCAGTTCTCTATCCACTTGATTCAGAGGCTAGGTACAGACATTCGAAAAGCCCGAGGCGAATTCTAACTTACACAGGTTTCTCTAAGCGGACTACATTAGTTCAGAACCAGACAGAAAGCAAGTTCACCCTTTCATGGAGGGTGGCAGCCACAAAGGCTGCCTGCACTGACCAAGGAAGCCTCCCAGCGTGGCAGAGCCTGCCAGGAGCACACTATCTCCCTGCCCCCACTGCAGGTGTCAGCTGCAGGCAGCCACCAGAGGGAGGCTTACTTGCCGCCCCCCCCCCCCCGGCTCGTGGCAGCATAGGAGTCCCTGGGCTTTGTTTGGCATGGGGGCACAGGGATCCACCCGAGGCAGAAGAGAGGCAGAGGGGGGCAGAAGCGGGGACTCGGGAGCTGCTGGGGGGAGGCAGTGCCAGCGGTGCACCCTGCATTCCTGGTCCAGCTTAGTAGGGCACAGAAAGCTTTAAAATTTGAAGTTTGTTTGCCTACTTATTATGTATAAATACAATAGTGAGATCTTAAGTCACATGTAAGATGTTATACAGCACAACAAAGTCATAGGCAGGGATCCTGGTTTTCTCTGTTAAAAAATCCAAAATTCTCCAATTAAAACACCCAAAATCCAAGTTTTTCTGCAATTAAAATGAAACACTACTATATATATATTTTATGTACAGGCAACCCCCACTTAGCATTCTTAATTGGTTCCTGAAAAACCAAGCGTTAAGTGAAATGAGCATTAAGCGAAACAAAGTATTTGACGACTCAAGATGGCGACTGCAATTGTTTTTAATGACCCAAGATGGTGACCGCAAGTGTTATAACAAAGTCACTGGGTGCTAAGTGAAATTAGGTATCAATTTAAAATGAGTGTTATAGCGAAACAGCACTAAGCGAAACAGTGTTAAGCAGGGGTTGCCTGTATACAGGTATCTGTTGAACACAATGTTTTATGGATATATTTACCATTTTAAAGCAATTCAGAAGCCTACCAGTGCCTCAATCATTATAATACAATAAATTCTGAATACTTATACATTTTAGCATTTAATTTTGGCTTTTTATCATGGAAAACTCAGAACTCTCCACACCCCTTCACTCACCAGGATGTAGGTCGAGTTGCAGCTGTCCCCACTGCTTTGTGGTGTTGAGCTGCCTTGATATGCGAGTGCCCTGCCCCTGCCATTGCCCCTTACTCCCAACCCACAGCCCCCAACCCTGTCAGTACCTGTCACTCCCAACCCACATTTCCCCATGCCCCACAGCCCTCCTGGTGCACCTTCCCACCCCTCCAGACCCTAGCCCCTCAGTGTGGGGAAGGTGGTGGGTGTGGACATCAACAATGCCATAGGCAATGCATTGGGGAGGGGGGAGGGAGAGAGAGCATGTGCCCTCCCAGATCTCTACACCCACAGGAGGAATTGGAGCTGCAGCCTCGCTGGATCAGCACCTAGCAGCTGCCACCTCCGTGGCCCAGTGGCTGGGACCCAGTGCAGAAGGGAGTGCTGCACTGCCATGGCCACCAAGGTGAGGTGCTCCTACCAGCCTGGCAGCAGCAGAGGGGACAACTCTGCTGTCAGAAGTCCTGCACCAGCTGTGCTGCCATTGCTGCCAAGGTGAGGCACTATGGTGGTGTGGGGCTGTGCCCCCAGCTGCTCCCCGACAGGCAAGTTGTGCCTCACCTTGATAGTCATGGGGGTGTGGCGTTTCCGGTAGTGGCAGCACTGAGCCTCCCTGCCCCATCCTCCTGTGTTGGGTTCTGCCTGCTGGGCTGTGAAGGTGGCCCCTGCTCAGTGTTGGTCTGGCCAGGCTGCAGCCCCATGCCCTGATGTGGGTGCAGAAATCTGTGGGGGCATGTGCTCCCCATGCTCCCTCAACATGTCACATATGCGCCCCCTAGACTCACCTGCAGGAAGCTTCAGGAGCTGCTTTCCACCATGCTGCCCGGCGGCATTGCTGGCCACATGCATGTGTGCATGCGCACATGCATGTGGTGTCCCCTGCCTCCGATTGCCCTCCTCCTGCTTCCCCCAGCCCCAAGCAGTCCCTTTCAAACTGGAACTCTTTAAGCCTGCAAGGGAAAATTGATAGTATCCCAGGTTTTCCTCCTTTAAAGAAAATCACAGATTTTTCCCTTTAAAAGAGAGAAACCATGCTTTTCCGCAGGAAACTGAAAACCCAGATCCCTGGTCATAAGACAAAGAAAAATGTCTTATGAACAGCATATTCAACTACTTGTATACTACTTGTGCTATTTTACCTTAAGGTACACACTTTGAAAATAAAAGACTAGAAAACATCTAAAAGGATATCATTAGCCACAACCTGGAATCCTCAATATTCTAGAATAATTTTTGCAAATATAAGAATATAAAGAAGTGCTATGCTAGATGAGACCAATATCCATCTAGTGGGTCCCCACCTGGTTTTTGTAGTCTGGGACTTGATGAATAGCAGTTCCCTATTTACTTTATTCACACCCTTCATGATTTTGTAGACATTCGTACATATATCACCGATTCACTTAAACAGTACATGTAATATTTAGTTATCTGAAATGATGTATAGTCATATGAAATGCACTACAATGTACAATGTTCATAAAATACTGTATGTGTCTTCCTTCCAGAAAAAAATGGAAATCTACACAAGCAGCATAAAGTTTTCTGTGCAGTTGGGAAATTTCCCAGGGAATGGTCCAAAACTGGAATGAACTCTCCCATCTTCCCTCCAAAGTGAAAAGCAAATTCCTTTGACCTTGGCTTCTCTAACAGAGAATATTACAAAACACCAACCCCCCATAAAACCCCAAACCATATTAAATAAAATCTCTATCAGATGATGATACCCCACTGCACATATTTCTCCACTTCAGGAGAGGATTACAGTACAAAGTGTGCCAGATTTTAGCTACATTTTAGCTCCATTACGTAACCCCTGGAAACGATTCATGTAGACAATTGTGTTATGAAAACCCAACATGTATACAGAACAGAATACTAAGTAACTAGCCAAACATCTGACCTTTCACAAATCTGGACGGAGTCAGTGTTTACAGCAAGCTGGTGATCTTCGATAATGTTCCTTTTTCTAGAGTGGAGAGCTTGCACTCAAGCTACACAACACCTCACAGAAATAGCTAGTGTTTTTGTAAGCTGGTATAAACAGGATTAAAGTGAATTGAAAGAGCAGATACCTGCAATTCCCCCCCCCCCAAAACCCTGCACCCCCAACCCCCGCAAAAAAGCAGATTCTCCAGAAAAGGCTGTTTCACTGACCTGTAATGAATATTAGATTTCAAAGGTTTGAGTGCCATGGGAACATGGAAATCAGTTACCAATCACTTATTACAGGTAATGCATCACTAAGATTGACTATTCCAGCTGTCAGCGGTAATGGTTTTTAAACACATTCTCACTGTGTGATTAAGTTTGAGATGGGGAAAAGACTCCTCTGCACATTATAGACGCTTGTTTCATCTCTACTGTTTTAATTTTCCTTCTTCTCTACTGTTTTAAATATTTTTTTTATAATCGAAAATCCCAACCTTAGCCAAGGTATTTCTCCTGTGAATATATAATTTTTAAAAGAGTGAATTGAAGGTTTTATTCAATTTACTATTTAAAAAAAATGCTTAAAACAAACTTCACAAAATATAGGGAAAGTGGTGCATTTGGGATGAACATTTTAATCAAGAGATCTTGGCAGCACAGGCTCTATATCTGATGAAGTGTCAAGACACTGTAAATTCTCTCCATTACCGCATGTTCTCTTTAAGTTTAAAGTTGCTTCGTAATATCCAGAGCAGTCAGCTTTTTATACATTTAACATAAAAAAAATCCACAGCTACCTGAAATTGTCTATTTCAGGGTCTTGTTAGTTTTGACTTTTGCTAGAATTAAGTTAATGTTACACAACTTCGGAAGTGTCCCTTGGTCCCATGATATTCTTAAATAATCCTATCTTCTCAACGTTCACATTTTTGAAAGTATGCATACATCAGAACTGGAGGGGGAAGGGTGGGGGTTAGAAATTACCAATGATCTTAATGCAAAACTAAGAAAATTTCTGACGTATTGCATTTCACAGTACTTCCAGTTGGCTAGCTTCATGGCACCTGCACAATAGACTTCAGACTGAAGCAGGGCGGGCAATTATTTCAGGTGGAGGGCCGCTTACTGAGTTTTGGCAAGCCATCGAGGGCCGCATGACAGGCAGCCAGGGGTAGATAAATGTTAATTTTCTAAATGTTTAGGGGCCCTGTGGGCCGCATAGAATGGCCTGATGGGCCGCATCTGGCCCACGGGCCACATTTCAGCCACCTCTGGACTGAAGTATAGCTGCAATGTTAATAAGTACCTAACTGCAACAACTTTTAGGAAATTAAATAGTCCTTCAACAGTTACCTTCTATATTGTTACCCTGACAGTCTAGTAATTTAAATCTCTGAATTTCAAAATAGATTCCTACTCATGGGTAGGAATCTATTGTGAAATTCAGAGATTTAAGTATATACACACACAGAAAGATTTTTTTTAAACTAAACTAAAAATGTAAATCAGTACACTGTCCTTAGAAGGCCATTTATTTTTAAAAATGATTACTTGAATAGTACTGAGAGGACAAGAGCAGGAATTATTATAATTCCTGATTTCTAAGTTCGACTTTTTCAGTATTCAACTCAGGTTTAAGGACACTGAAATCTCTTTTCACAAATAGCTTTATCCAACTCCTATTTAAATAATTAAAAGAGAATAATCAAACCTGAATCATCAACTAAGCAGACTAAGTTCTCTCCAATTAGAAGGCAGTATCAGTTCACAATCAATGGTATTTGCCAAGTTATACACTTATATTCATACAGTGCTTACCTTCAGTAATTCATAAAGCTTATAAAATATAATATCAATCAAAGGACTATCAAGCCAGATTCTAGAACTATACAATGATAGCAAAAATAAGTTACTTAGTATCATTTGCTTTCTTTAGGTTATATTTGATAACAGACTTCATTTTTAGTTTGCTTTTTCCAGTGATCTCTAAGATTTTAAGACTGAAATATTAGAATCAAATGTCTTTAAGGTTGCTTCACAATACCCAGAACAGTCAGCTTTTTATATATTTAACATAAAATAATCTAGTTACCTGAAGTTGTGTATTTCACCATCTTTTATCTTTATTTCTTATCCTACCAAAACCACTCACAATTTTAATGTGAGCTGCAGCTTTTGCCTTATTCTTCTTGCCTTTACCAATTTAATATCACAATCCAGAGCACACAACTGATAATCTACTGAGAGAAATAGACGTCAAAGTGTTGTTTGTGAAAATTACTATGTGAATCAGATGAGAAGGCCAATTAAAAATAGAAACCTTTTCCTTTAAATAAATGGCTTGTTAATCACCACAATCATCATATTTTAGAAAAACTAAATATTATTTAGGGGAAACATCTCTGCCAAAGCTGAAACATATCTTTGTGCTACTAAAGTTTAAAAAGAAGCAAAACAAAACCTTATATAACAGTAATTCCTTTAATTTAAAGGCAAACAAACAATTTTCAGTAATATCAGACCAATGTTTTAATTAAATGTTTTTCAATCCTCAAGAATTTACAGAGAATGCTAAATCTTATACTGGCCACTTCCACTGGTCAGAAGGAGGTTCTTCAATTAAAGGCTCCCATGGTTTCCACTGTGCCATCTTTCTTGCTAGATTAAGTTCATTTTCAGCCTGTTAAATAAAGATATAAAAAAGGTCTTTTAACTTGTAAATATCATCTGAGCTATTAATGCAGGTATGTTTGACTTATAACAGGAGAATACTGTATGAATTTACAGGCCACTTGCTGCCAAGTTCTATCACTTATTCACAAGCAGTTCAGTCACTGACCAAAGAGCCACAAAGCAAAAGACAAATGGCTCTATTGTCACATCTGAATACTCCTTCATGTGTTTCCAGAAGAGCTAAAATTTAGAGAATTAGAGTTCTTGACTTAGCTATAGTTACAAAGCATTTTTAGAAAACTGCACATCTACCAGCTCTAAATCATAGCTATTCTTTAATCAGCCCATCTTTTTTGAAGAGTTCTCTGTTGGCAACACAACTGGGTACTATTAGTCCTCCAAAAGTAAAACTTAACAATTTGGTTAGCTGAGCATGAGTGAGAAAATAAACAAACAAACGACATGTATGGAATTGCCTTGATAGATAACCACAAGTACATTATTCCATTCTTTGTACTAAGGTAGTACTTAGGGATCTTGCTGTACACGGGAGTACACATATAAAGACTCTTTCTGTTCTACAGAAAGAAAGTCACCAAGAATTGAAGACAAACCTAAAAAGAAAATAAAAGATTTTCTTGCATTCTCGACCCCCCCAGATAAGACATGCATCTTGTTTCGAGAAGGCAGAATGAAGAAAATGTTCTAGTCATGGCTGAATTCTGGCCACCTGGTGCAGGGAAGGAACCTGTCACATCCCTGTCACTTACCCTCCCTTTCCTGCTCAGCCAAAAACTAGAGGTTTAACCTTGTCACTGCCACTGCCAAACTGGCAGCAACTTTTTGCTGAGCAGCTAATTCAACAGCAGCTAGAGCAGAGGCGGGCAATTATTTCAGGTGGAGGGCTGCTTACTAAGTTTTGGCAAGCCATCAAGGACCGCATGCATGACAGGCAGCCAGGGGCAGATAAATATTAATTTTCTAAATTTTTTAAGGGCCCCGCAGGCCGCATGGAATGGCCTGGCGGGCCGCCCCCCCCGAGCTAGACAGTTACACCTCCAGCTTTTGGCTGAGCAGTAAACTCTGCCTCTCCTGCACGCAGCTGGGAGAACACCAGCCCTGAGCAGCTATTCCAACATGGAAATCAGCTTCCTCATTTAAAACCTAAATTCCAATTTTCAGGAAACAATGTATGTGGTATAGGCAAGTAAATGCGGTACACTTCAGTTATAGTACACATGCCAAACAGCATGAACCGGATCTCCTATTGCCAACACACTTTACCCCAAAAGCCAAGAAACAAATCAGTCAATGCTCACTCCAAATCAAAACCTAATTATAATTGTTTCTAAACTATGGATCAGGATCTCATTAAGGAGTTCATGATCACTCTAACAGCTGTGGGTCCAGCTGTGCAGACCCCCCAGTCTACATCACTAAGAATGAAGAGAAAAGACAAGACAGGAGGGAATTGAAGCTCCAAAAGCTGCTCTGATCTTTTTTTTCTGACCACTCCCAACATCATTACAGAAGCATTTCCTTACTGGGAAGCAAAGAATGGCTAATATCTCTATTCAAACCATCCACCTGCCTTTTTCATAATATACATGCTGACTGAAAACACCACAAGCAGGAAATCTGAACCCTACTGAAGTGCCTCGTCTCAGCCCCAATAGTGCACAAGCAACGACATCCTTCTTCTAACCCTAAATGAGATCCATGATGATTACATATGGGATAGGAAACAAAAGGGAAAAATAAAAAAAAAACCCACAAGGGGAGAAGGTGGCAAGCTCTCTCATTAAGGGGAACAGAGATAAGAAAAGTAGGAATAAAAGGATGTAGAGAAACCGGCAAAGAGAGAGAATATAGGTGGAAAGAAATCCTTACAAACAGGAAAGGATAACCTGACCAGAACGAACAAATAAAATACAAAACAAACACAATACTGTGAGATAAGAATATGTGTACCATCCTATCCAAATTAGTTTCTCACTCCTTCTGGGTAGATAACTATAAAAAAAAAGTAATTTTAGAAGCATGCGATAATATTAAAAAAAAAAAAACATTCTCTCTCCAATCTCTCAGTCCTGATCCTCAAGGGAAACTTACAAAACATTTCCCAGAGACGAGCCAATGAACTCCACTAAATCAACCTCCTGGATACTAAAAATCACGGACTAAATATAGACATTTGATTTATGACACATTATAACCTGCCTGACATCTGACTCCTCAAGTACTTCTCCATTATTCATCCCCCTTCTCTCCCCTCCCACCCAGCCTGTCTCTCACCCATTGACTCCTCAATCTACAACTTCACTGACGGCCTGTCTTGTATGCATACCAGCCCAGCCTCTGGCTTCTTTACTTTTCATTCCATCCAGGAAAAGCACACACCAACTGCTGAAACTTCCTTAGCCTGACAAAGGGTTTTTGAACCCAAAAGCTTGCTTAAAAATTGTTTTCCAACTATTTAAGTTGGTCTAATAAAAGATATCAGATTCACCCAAAGAACTTTGTCTGCCTATGTCCTTAGACCAACATGGCTACAACCTACACCCCTATTAAAGAACTTCACATTTTTCTTTGACTTGAACTTTCCCAAATACATGCCATAATGTCACTAAGCCCAAATTGGCTAACCTCAACTTCAGAAGACAAAAAGGGAGTTCTGTAATATTTTGTTGCTAAACCTACAACCAATTAACTTTTAAGATGATATATCAAGTTGCAATCTTAGATTTTTTGTTGCGTTTTTCCTTTAATTAGCTCATTTATTCTGTACAAACAGCAAATAGTAACTACTGCTTGTTCTTGAAAGAGATCCACCATTTCTCTTGATATTTTTTTCCAAGTGGTTCAAAACACATAACCAGCTTTTTAAGACCACCTTTGCAGCAAGCAGTAATTATATGTACTCATGTTATACATATACCTTAAATCAGATAACTATTTCTATATCTGTGTACGCATGGCATTTTTCCAATAATTAAATCAGTATTTTGTCTGCCTCCCCCACACCGACATGTTACTGCTACACGTTATGGCCCTTTAATGCCTGTGAGAATTTACTCTTCCAGTTAAGAGCAAAGATACAATTTGCAATGTTGCCTTTAAAATGTGTTCTATTTTACCTGCAAAATGACTTCTTCTATCTGCCCACCGTTTATTTTGTTTTCCAGTTTTTGTACATCAGGTTCCTGTGAAGTTAAATAAATGCTCCGTGTCACTTTAAAATATGAAAAATAGATGTTACCTCAAAGAAAGGATTTTAAATAGAAGATCAAACACTACTAATTATTTTCTAAATGTAACCACACAACTAAGTTTGCTACACTGCATAGCAACTCAACTGCTGTACTATTCTTTTCTTTCATAAGAATGTCTTATGGCCTCAATTAATATATTAAGAAAAATACCCTACTATCCTCCAAAAGTTGTTCTAGACAAAGCTAATATCATGCTGCTGTATCACACAAAGGTGGTCAAAGCTTTCTGCAGAAATAAGATTAAGCATGCTTCCAACAATGACTTTAAAGTCATTTAGAAGTACAATGACACAAAAATCAGTGAAAAAAGAACAAATGATTGTTTCAAGAACTGCTGAATGGCAAAATTAGGCTAAAATTATGCATTATAGTAAGGCAGAAAACAACAGTAAGGGTATATGCATATTTGGTAAAAATATAGTGGAAATCTATTGCCTTCCTGTAAATCTCGAAACAAAACCACATTTCAAGTTTCTTTAAAACTACTGATTTGCTAAAAGTAGAGACAATTTTTCTTTTAAACATGCCACAAAACATATGAAGAGTTAATAACATAATCAAAAAAGACATGAGACCCTGATTTTCTATCTAAATATCTAAAAGACATTATATAACTGTGTATGTTATATGAAGATAACCTGAGATTTTTTAAATCGTCAATTTCACTGCAACATTTTTGCCTACAAAAAAGTTATGAGCAGTTCTGTACTTACTGTTTTTACCATATTAAGTCGTTCATTTATAATTGCTTCTGTGTATTTTCTATATGCTGCATCTTTGGGGATGTTCTGCAGAACAGCAGTAAGTTTTGTATAGAGTATCCTCAGATGCTGAAATGATACCAAGGCAGGATTAAAATGTGTACACAGTAAATCTGCCCTTCCCAGCAAAGGTTTAGGGCAGCTTACAGAAGAGAACAAAATAACTTATAAAACAAGTGAAGAGAAAAACAAAACAGAAATACTATCATATTTATCTGAATATACGATGACCCTGAATATAACAAGACTCCCAATAATTAGATTCTATACATGGAAAATGTATACATTTGTTATGATTTTTTAGGTATAGAATCTAATTTTTGGAGGTCTTCTTTGATTTTGTCCCCTCCTACTGCTAGAACAGGGAAAGTAAATCTGGGGAAGTCAGGTGGCCCCTTTCCTTCCCTGTAGCCCTTCCTTCCTTACTCTCAGTCCCTGCTCTCCTTGAGCACATAGAAGACGCAAATTTGAAAACACTGGCTTGGAAATAAACATGCCTATAGTAATCTGTATATAGGAAAATTAGCTTGGGTAGCCATAGATTTAGATCATCTGGAATTCATACATTTTACCTTTTTTGAAACTGCTGTAAGTTTTAGCACAGGTAAGCTACAAAAGTGCTGTTAAAAAGCATGTTTATATCCACTTACATATAGTACAAACTATGCATGATAGAGATCCAAAGCCAAAAGTCTCATGATTTATCATATAGTACACTGGGCCTGACCCCAGCAGAGTCAACAGCATTTCAAGCTATGATAACCCTATAGCTTAGCACAGGGGTTTTCAACCTTTTTGGATCAGTGTACCCGGGGGGGGCGGGGGAGAAGAGAAGGGGGATGAACACGAAGTGGCAACAGCCACCGCGTGCAAGCTTCCCGTTTCCCGCATCTGGCCAGGCAGCCAGCGCCTGCACGGCAACACCTGCGCAGCAACACAGGATGGTGTATAGTGGCACTCCGTCCCTAGCCGCCTGCACGTACCCCCTAGAGCCTTCTCAAGTGCTCCTAGGGGTACACATACCCCTGGTTGACAAACCCTGACTTAGCGTGTGTGTGCACTTTAGATGCACCCTGCCACTCCCCCCCACCAAAAGGAGCCACGTGCTAATTAGCCCCCCACACATGACTGGAACCAGGTGTTCTTGTCACAACTTCTGGGATCCTCCAAAAATGTAAATGCAGATGAAACACAGGGCAACATGGTCTGGCTCTACCTTATGGAGGGCAGGGCAACACTAATCATGTGTAAAGGCTGAGAAAGGGGCTGACAGAAGGATTCTAGGTGAATTGTTTGGGGCCCTGTTTGGTGGTGTGAGCTATCCCTTGCCCCCTTACCACAGTCAGCTGGAAATTCTGGTTAGTAAAGCATTCCAGTTATTTAAATGCTGGATAGTAGAGATTTTCCTGTACACACACACACACACACACACACACACCCCCCCCCCATCCAGGAAAAAAGTTTGCTTTGGCTCAGATCATGTGCCTTGGCTTCTTATGGGCTAAGATCAAGTGGGAGCATCTGAATCCCAAGACCTCCGGGCTTGGGCCTGCACAAAGGATGCCTGTCAATGCATTTGGGAGTATCTGAAGTCCCAGGGTGAGAGCCTGGGATGGAGGATGCTTGCTAGTTGTAGCACCAGACATGTGTTTAGAATGATTGAGGTCTGCCTGCTCAGTTGATATGGTTTTTGGAACAACTGAGTTCTGCTCAATCAATATGATTCAAATTGATTTGGGCTGATTTGACCTGGAACACAAAATACATTTAAAAAAAATGCTTGTCCAATATGGCCCATCTGTTTTACAGTCACAATAAATGTTAGCTGCATTTAAATTAAACTTCCCAGTTGGTTTCCATTATTAAGTACGTGCTGTTTTTGGCAGCAAATTAATTATAGACAATGTACTTAATGAGGTTTCCTTGTATGTGAATGCATGAGGAGCCTTTTCCCCCAGGCTGATTGAGGGAAAAAATCCCTGGTCTTATATGTGAACACACACAGCGTTTACAAAATCCTAGTCTATTAGTCCAAACTAAAATATGCAGCATTAAAGTTCCTAATTGAAATTTATAGTGCCTACACCAATAACGTAAGTAAATGCCCTGAGCCTCAGTCCATCTACGATTTGCTTTTAAAAAAATGGAAACGTTTGAAGAACCATAATGTGGGATAATCTGTCAAATAACACTATAAATAGTAAGTTATTGAAGCGGCAGGGCACTGACAATGTCCTGCTTTGTCTTCGACAGGTTAAAGGGTACCCTTGATGTTTTGGACATTATGCCTGGCGGTTGTGTGTGAAAAATATTCCGAAATTTTAAGACCAAGTTAGCTCAGTACTTGTTTAGGATGGCTTAAATCGGGGATTGGCAACCGCTAGCACACGTGCCAGACATTGGCACGCAAAACCATTTTGCTCGGCTAGAGATGTGAAGGTCTGGAAAAAAACAGAAAAAAAATCCTAGAAAAAACCCGTTTTTCCCCCCCTGCTCCCCTCCTCCCCCTGGACTTTTTGGGGTTTTTTCTCAAAAAAGGGAAAAAAATTAAAATTTTTGGAAAAATTAATAAAAACCTCTCATGAAATTCTTTTAGAATGATGAATAAAATGTTTAAGACAAGGTGTTCATACATTGGTATCCTTTACCCCCCCCAATGTTTTCTAATACCTACGTAAATGGAAGACTTACGTAAGACTATCTACAGTATCAGATCATTACAATTCCTGTACACTGAGGATAAGCAGTACAGTACAACTCAAATGCAAGAGCAGGATGCATTTCTGTCCCCAGGGGGCACTGCCACTTTCACAAGAGAAGAAAGAAGGATTCAGTGCCTTCTTTGCCTGTGGACTTCCTCTCATGTTGACTTTTGATCTAGAGGTTGGTAGATCTGCTCCTGTCCTCCTGACTAGGCCTCAAAGGACTGGGAGTAGATACTGGCAGCAGCATCCATTCATTCCTATAAATTAGAAACAAGGAGCTTATTGCTCTGCTTGCTCAAAAGCCTCAGGAGAGGAGACAGAGCAAGTCTAAAGGTTTTGGAGTTGGAAGGAACCTGCTTCCTCCTGGCCCTGTGACCTTGAGATCCACAGAAGTACAGAAGCAGCACAAAGGAGCTGAAAGTAAGTATACTTCTTTATTGAAAGGTAAGAGTTTAAATTCAATTCAATATATTCAACTATATTTTAGCTGCGTTCATATATTTTCATAACCTATGTAATTCCTACTTGAATTCCTATTAACCTGATATTTTGTGACAAATCACCCACCCTTAGTAGTGAGGGAAGTTTTTCACAGTTAACTCTAAGGAGGACTCTGCTCCATCCAGTACTAAAAATTTGTCCATGCTGTAGCTTAGTGTTTATATATGCAAGCTAGCCACTAAATTACATTTTTCTTTTTTCTACCTCAGCAAAATGGTTCAGCCAACTTCTAGCATATGAAAGCATTCCTTGACCATGGCACGCATTTCAAGGAGAAGCAAGAAAGAGCTACTTACATCTATGAAGGATTTTTTACAGTCTGCAGGACACTTCGTAAATACAAGGATGTGATATGCAAATACTATCAAATTAAATATGCATTTCCAAATGCTACTAGAATGACCAAACACATTTGTGTATTTAAGAAGTATCCTGCAGACATAGAGCAATTCTTCATAGATGCAAGTAAGGAGGAGGTAGATTATGATGATGAAAGTGCAAGTAGTTCTTTCCAACATGCTCAATCCAGAAGTCCTCCTACTGCTGCTGCTTCTCACGAGCAGGTCATGAGAGACTACAGGGCTCTGGGGTCTGGGCTCAAGGGGTTGGGGGCCTTGGTAGTCTTTTCTTCTGTGCTCCCTGTTTCAGGCCACAGTCCCAGAAGGGAAGGATGCATCGAGGAAGTGAACCGGCAACTCCGACGCTGGTGCCACCGAGAAGGCTTTGGATTCCTTGACCACAGGAAGCACTTCAGTGAGAAAGGATTCCAGAAAAGGGACGGTATCCACCTCACAAAGAAAGGCAAGTCCCTGTTTACGGCCAGGATGGCCGATCTTCTGGACAGAGCTTTAAACTAAGATTGCTGGGGAACGGGAATACACAAATTCAAACATGTCCATAGACAAATATACAAGTAAGCCCTGTAGATAGGGACAGTGGGAGAGCCCCTTTTACAGGAGCTGAGGGAATAGTTCTCCATCATCAGGACAGGAAGATGAGGGCCTCAGTAGGAGGACTCAGGTGCCTATATGCTAACACCAGGAGCACGGGGAACAAGCAGGAGGAGCTAGCCCTCCTACTCTCCAGTGGGCATTATGATCTAGCAGGGATAATGGAGACTTGGTGGGACTCTTCACATGACTGGAGTGTAGCTATAGAGGGCTACTACACCCTGCATAGAAGGGACCAGGTGGGGAAGAAAGGTGGAGGTGTTGCTCTCTATGTGAAAGAGCAGTATACATCCTTGGAGGCTGATATCAGCTCCAAAAATGGACAGTTTGAAACCATCTGGGATCAAGGTGCACGGGGGGGACGACACATGGCAAGTGAGTCCTAACTGTAGGTGTATACTACAGACCACCAAACCAGGGGGTGGAACTCAATCTGGAGTTCACCCAAGAATTAACTAAGGCCACACATGCACGTGACATGGTCATCATGGGCTATTTTAATTATCCAGACATCTCCTGGGAGAAACACTCAGCCAAGTTGGATCAGTCACAATCCTTCCTGACTCGTGTTGAGGAGCTCTTCCTGACTCAGGAGGTGCATGGGCCAACCAGAGGCGATGCTCTGCTAGACTTGGTCCTGGCCAAAGGAGATGACCTGGTAACTGACTTAAACAGATTTCATAAATGTTAGGGCTGGAAGGGACCTCAAAGATCATCAAGTCTGGCCCCCTGCCCCAGGGGCAGGAAGTCAGCTAGGGTCAAAGGATCCCAGCAAGATAAGCATCCAAGCATTTCTTGAATGAGTCCAGAGTAGTTGCCTGCACCATTTCTGGAGGGAGTCTATTCCAGGTCTTGGGGGCTCGGACAGTAAAGAAAATTTTCTTATGTCCAGCCTAAAATGGTCTTGGAGGAGTTTATGACCGTTGGTACTTGTTTTTCCTTGGGGCACTCTGGTGAACAGATGTTCTCCCAGATTCTGATGCACGCCCCTTATGTACTTATAAGCAGCCACCAGGTCACCCCTGAGCCTGTGCTTTTCCAGGCTGAACAGTCCCATGGCGCTCAGCCTCTCTTCATAGGGCCTATTTTCTTGCCCTCTGATCATGCGCATGGCTCTCCTCTGGACTCTCTCAAGTGTCTCAACATCCTTCTTGAATTGTGGAGCTCAGAATTGGATGCAGTACTCCAGCTGTGGCCTCACCAAGGCTGAGTACAGCGGGAGGATGACATCCTGAGATTTACTTGAGAAGCATTTATAGATGCAAGCCAGAGTTGTGGTTGCTTTACCAGCTGCAACATCGCATTGGTGGCTCATGTTCATCTTGTGGTCAATCACAACCCCCAAGTCTCTTTCAGCAGTGGTGCTAGCAAGCGTAGCACTGCCGAGCCTATAAGCATGCTGCGCGTTTCCCCCACCCCGAGGTGGAGTACCTTGCATTTATCAGTATTGAATGTTATCAGGTTTCTGCCGCCCACTTACTAAGCTTATCCAAGCCAACCTGGATCACCAGTCTGTCCTCAGCTGTGGATACTATGCCCCAAAGTTTAGTGTCATCGGCGAACTTAGCCAATGTGCCTCTGACACCAATGTCCACATCATTGATAAAGATGTTGAAGAGAGCCAGTCCAAGGACAGAGCCTTGGGGGATGCCACTGGTCACAGACCGCCATAATGAGGTGCAGTCACCTACCCTGGAAATCTTCAAGAGGAGACTACAGTCACCTTGCTGGGGTCACCTGACCCCCAGTTATCTTTTCTACTTGGTGCAGGGGACTGGAACCGATGATCTTCCGAGGTCCCTTCTGGCCTGACAATCTATGAATCTTCTTCTTCTTCTATAACATCAGCATCACAAAGGGTTGCCCAATCAACATCCTCAAGTAACCAAATATTGCAACCCACTATATACAAAAGACTCTCAATAGCTTCATTTGTAGACAAGATGACACCTGAAGATCAGGAAAAATTGACCAAGCTTTTGCAAGAGCAATATATTTTTTTCTGGAATGCCATTGTCAATAACTGAAAATGCACACTGGCAGAAAGCTTTTAAATTACTAAGACCATCATACCGCTTGCCCAGCAGACATTCTTTGAGCAAGCCTCTTTTAGAATCAGAATTTGAATGTGTAATGTAATCTGTACAAGGAAAAAATCAACGAAGCACTGTGCCTTGCAGTACTTATAGATGGATGAACAGATGTGCAGGGAGAAGGAATCATAAACTTTGTAATAACAACACCTCACCTAGTTTTTTACAGAAGCATTGGAAAAGGAGAGAACAGGCATACAGCAGAGTATATCAGTAGTAAAATATGTGAAGTCCTATTTGTTTTGCTGACTGACAATGCAAGTAACATGAAAACAGAATGGGAAATCATCATGGATAAATATCCACATATTACTGAATAGGATATGCATCCCATGGGCTAAACTTGCTTCTTAATGACATCATGAAGTTGGACACTGCAAAAGCTCTATAGAAGAGCAAAAGAAGTTATAAAACATGTAAAAGCTACTCATATTGTAGCTGCAGTCTTTAAGAAGAAGCAGGAAGAAAAGAAAGCAAAGAATCAAATAGTGACATTCAAACTCTGTAGTAAAACTAAATGGCGTGGAGTGGTGATCTCATTTGAAAGTTTACTAAAAACCAAAGAAGCTCTTCAAGAAACAGTAATAACTGAGGATCTTAAAGTACCCAGAAGTGTAAGGAACACTGTACTCAGTGAGGATGTCTTCTGGGTTCAGCTGCAGAACTCCCTGAAGATTCTAAAGCCAATTTCTTCAGCAATCACCACATCTGAATCAAGTGCTTTTGTCAGACATTCCTTACCAAATGACCTAGATAAAATCAACTGTTTTTGAGAATCTAAGCGTATCTCTGCTTACAAGTACAGAAGAAAGAAAAGTGAAAGACTATTAACAGATGGAAAGAATTTTGTTACCAATCAATTCATACCACTGCAAATCTCTTGGAACCAAGATTCAAAGGCAAAAATGTTACTGATGATAGCATTGCTACTGCATTTGACTGGATTACAAAACAAGCAACACACTTAGGACTCGATGTTGGAAAGGTACTTTCAAATGTTCCAGAATACAGAATATCTTCAGGTATTTGGTCCAGGAATGCAGTATGGGACTCTGCCAAGCATATCCCTCCTGGCAAGGCCTTTGCACGACACAGCCTCTAGCTCCTCTTGCTTCTTGCCTGCTTCAGATTCCTCCATCTTCTGCAGCATGTGAAAGAAACTGGTCTATGTTTGGAAATACTCACACCAAATCAAGAAATAAACTAACATGTGAAAGAGTAGAGAAACTTTGTCTCAATCCAGACAAACATTCAGAAGTCCATGAAGATGATAAAAAATGAAGGATCAGAAGAAGCAGAAACTGCTAATAGTGATAGCTCAGGAAATGAGACTGATTAGACAAAGTTTTACACAGCAAAATGTGTATTCAATGAGTCTTTTTCCCCCCCTTTTTTTCTCAGCTCTTTTTCTAAAAATGAGTGCTTTCTGAATCTGCTTGACACTATGGAAGAGACTAAGTCCAGAATACATAATAACTTTCTTTTACTATAATGTTGATAGTTTTTTCTATTTTCAACTTCTCATAAACTGGCAAAAACTAAGAGATGCTAGGTTCCTTAGAGTTCAGCAACTTGTAGAGCTCCATTTGTAACAAAAATTAAAAACACTTTAAAGTAAATTCAATTAGTAAATTTGTAAGTATTGTCTGAATAAACTATACTTTTAAATTTAATAAATATACCAAACATGATAATTTTATGAGCAAACCAAGTTATACATAATACATTTTATGTTCTTTAAGTAGCAAAGTGAATTCAGATCTGTAAAGGGTGATAAGAAAATAAGTATTGCATATATTTCAATTTTCCCCCAAATTTGTTTTTTTCTGGAACCCCCCCAGAAAAAAACGTCTTTTTTCCCCATGGCTTCAAAATTTCTGGAAATTTTACATCTCTATGCTTAGTATGCCACAGACAATCCAGGGTCTGGGCAGGTGCTGCTGGCCACAGGGCCCAGGCCACTTGCAGCAGGTGGCAGGAAGGTGCACTCCCTGATGCAAGCAGCCTGGGCTCTGTGGCAAGGACCAACTGCGCAGAGCTCTGGGTGAATCTGGCAGGTAGCCGAGAGCTTGCAAACAGCTGCAATGGGGTCTGTAGCCCCAGCACCAGTTTCACACATGCCTAAGGGCACATGGCAAGGAAGAGGCCGGACCAGTGCAAACTTGGCCCTTCCTCTGCAGTCCACTAGGAGATGCACGTACAGTTGCCACCAGCAATGAGTTGGGCCAGGGCTCAGCCGACCTTGGTACAGCTGTTTACAGCCTCCCTGCCACCTGCTGCAAGCAGCCCAGGTTCCGTGGAGAGCAACAGGGGCCTGCCCAGAACCCAGACCAGCTGTGGCAGGCAGCTGGGAGGCAGTAAGCCACTGCACTGAGGTCTGCAGAACCCCTGCCTGGCTCACTGCTAGCAGGGGAAGGGCGGGGGTTGCGCTGCCCCTGCCCCTTCCCAGCTGTGCGCACAGAGGCGCGTATGCAGCTGCTGCCAGCCATGGAATGGGACCAGGGCTCTGGACCCTGGTGCAACTGTTTGCAGTCCGTCTGCTGCCTCCTGCAAGCCTGAGCTCCATGACCAGCGGCAGCTGCACATGCACCTTGGGACACGTGGCAGGGAAAGGTCCTGGGCAGCGCAACCCCAGCCCCTACCCACCATCTGCCTGGAAGTGTCCATTCACTTGCCTCCAGCAGCAAGGATCAGACCCCTCACAGCTTCTCCCCCTCCCTGCCCCAGCATGCCAAGCAAAGGTATGGGCTGAGGTTGGGGTGTTTTTGGCACTCCAGCCAAAAACGTTGCTGACCCCTGGTTTAGATAGTGATGATCCTGCCTTGAGCAGTGGGCTGGACTAAATGACCTCCTTACTTCCCTTTTCCAGCCCCACTTTTCTATAATTCAATGACTACTTAATGGTATCTGGTATTCATTATCAGGAACAGACTGTCATGTGTTCTTTAAGGGTGGATGGGACCATTAGATCTTCTAATTTAACCTCCTATATATCAGAGGAGTAAGATTTCACCCGTTTGTCCCTGTGCGAAGTCCACTAACTTGTTTTATTTGGCTAAAAGTTTCATAGAAAGATATCCAGTCTTGTTTTGAAAGCATCAAGAGATCCACTCTCTCTCTTGGCAAATCTCTTGCTCATATTCTTAATTACTTTTCTCACATATAAAAATGTAAATGTATCCTCAGAGACTAAGTGGCACAAACTTAAAAAGTCAAGGAACCAAATGTCTGGCTGTAGTTCTGCTCTCCTCATTAGAAGAGATTCTCATTACTAGAGACAGCATAACTACACTGAAATTCACTAACTTAAAAGGTTGTAGATTTTGACTAATACCTTTATTGTTGACTTTTTTAAAATTAGGTTTAAGGAAAATTTACAAAAAAGTCAAGTTTAAATTGAGTAGTGGAAGAAAACAGCTATTTTTAAATGGAAATCTTGAGTGGGCAACTGAAGAGAACAACCAGAGATAGAAGTAAAATAATGCAGTCAGAGAAAATGAAGGCTGGAGCAACAGCAGCAATGGCATCCAGATGGGGTATGGCCAAGCACTTAGCTGTGGTGCTAATTAGTGTATGGCAGAGCCTCAAACTGTTGAAAACTTACAGGTATTGTGACAGCCCTGTAGACTATAGCCTTTAATCTATAACCAAATTAAGTTTATAATGACCAGAACTCTTCCCAACCAATAAATACTACATTTTCCCAAATCCAAGATTAATTCAATGTAAGACAAACTCCGGATAATTAGATTTAAATTCATCCCACTTCACTTCTGTACCAGGGAAAAAAGCAGCAGAGCAGGTAAGAGACCTGCCCCCCAGCCATCACCCAGCCACTGCTTGCCCCTATTCTA
This sequence comes from Alligator sinensis, assembly GCF_000455745.1. Classification (NCBI taxonomy): domain Eukaryota; kingdom Metazoa; phylum Chordata; order Crocodylia; family Alligatoridae; genus Alligator; species Alligator sinensis. The sequence goes on from NW_005842106.1 coordinate 489,565, forward strand.
ATGCCTGCCCCCTACTGCCTCTCCCCCACACCACTTACCCCTGTCCTCCCAACCTTCCCGTGCCTGCCTGCATGCAGTACATACCAGACCAGCTCTGCATGTCACATGTAGCAGCGAGGCCATGGCCACCACATGATGCATGTGACACATGGGCTTGGTCCTAGCCCACAGGCCCATCTTTGACAGCTCCGATCTAGACTGTATTTCCATAATTTATTAATGAGAATGTGAAGTCTCACTGTCATAAGTCAAATATTAGAGCTTTACTAGTATTAAAATGCCACTACATTTATTGTTTGAGCTTGGAAAATTATGAGCGCTGGGAGAATAAGTGTAACAAGAGACTAAAGCTAAATAAATACGTTACGTTCCATTCTTTCACTCATTTTAGGGCTCTGCAGGGAAGAAAAATCTTACCGCCACCAGCAGTCCTCGATTTAGGACTGTTTCAGTCATGACAGACTTCACTTACGAACTCTGTAGATTACAACAGTGTTTCAAGGTTCTGATGGGGTTTCGCCTTTATGACACTGGACACAGCTGCCTACAGCTGGTAAGTCTGCTGTGGCAGGACTGGGGGGGGGGGGGGGCAGAGGGCTGTTTGTCAGGAGTGAGGAGTATCAAGGGTGGGGGACTACATGCTGGGAGTGAGGGGCACCAGCATGGCTGGGAAGGGGGGCCGTACTGTGGGTCGGGAGTGAAGGGTAGGGACAGGGTATGTCATTGCTTCCCCCTCAATCATGTACCCTCTTCCCCCCTCAGGTGTTCACTTTTTTTAAACTAAAGCCCTGCAGCCCCAGGAGGCGGAGGGGCTGCGCCACGACTCCCTCCCCGACCCCCGCTCATTCGCGCGCAGACC
>NW_005842106.1:490542-502283 GCF_000455745.1 Alligator sinensis
GCACATAGGACGCGCGAGGGCCGGGCCGGGAGGGGTGACGTTAGGCTCCCCGCGAGACGGGAGTGGGATGTGGGGAGCGCCCTGGGCTCTCACCTTCTTCAGCAGCCCGGCCATGGCGGCACCGCGTTGCTCCCTGGGCAACGGCAATGGCTCCTACCGAGTGGGAGGAGACGCAACGCGCATGCGCCGCGCCTGTCGGATAAGCTTTGACGAGGGCACCGCAGAGGACGCCCGAGTGCGCCTGCGCACGCGGTGCCTTCGGCCTAGAACTAGGCCGGAAGGTGGTTGCTGTCCCTATGCGCAGGCGTAGGGCCTTGGCGGGGCGGGGGGGGCGGGGGGGGGGGGGGGGGCTTGTGTAGCTGTCGGAAGCAGCGAGCCTTGGTCCCATGTGGCTGGTACTGGTCTGTTCTGCGGCAGCTGGGCCTCGGGCTCGCCCTGGAGTCAGACCGGGTTCACATCTTGTGGTTTGTCACCAAATCACCAACAAGTCAAACAAAGATTTTCCCTCCACTGAAGGTTACGTATTCATCTATCTTTTTCTCTCTGTGCAGTTTAACCAGTTCCCCGTTAGCTGCTCCAGCCTTTTCTTCTAGATCCTGCCTACGCCGATGGGTTTGATCTCAGCCATCCAGACTCTCGGGGCGCTTGTGACGGGGGTTTAATCCCCAAGGTTTATTCGATGCCACCTGAAAACTGAAGTGGTGTATTTTTAATTGAAATCCGCCGTTTTCAATTTTCCCAACAATTTTATGGCAGGGGGCCAGATCCTTTTCTTTGGTTTTTGTTTTTTTGTTTTTTTGGTCAGACCTGGAGCCTACCTATGGTTTGGGGGGCCAGCTGCTGGCAGGCCAAGTGGCCCCTGAGCTGTGGAGGGGGTCCTGGTCCTTCCCTCTGTGGCGGTGGCATCCCTGGGGCTGCCCAGGAAGCTGCTAGTGGGCCAGGTGCTGCCCCAGCTGGGGGGCAGCACCTGGCAGATCCCACTTCCCCGAGCCGGGGCAGCACTCGAGCCACTAGCAGCCTGCTCAGGGGGTGCCACCACCACAGAGTGGAGGACCAGGGCCCCCAGCAGCTCAGGGGCCACTTGGCCTGCTGGCAGTTTAACTTCCCCCAGCTGCAGGAGAAGTGGGCAGGCTCCCCCCCCCCCCCCCAAAAAAAAAAAAGGATTGGGGCCCTCACTGCTTCTGTTTAGTTTGCAACAATGCCAAGCCATTTAAAAGTTCCCCCCCCCAAAGTCTTACATGTGTACTTTGTGACACCATTAAGCCACACGTGACATTTTCATCACATGTACATGTGAATAGTGTCACATGTACAAGTACCCTTGTTCTCTTCAGTTTTTTTTCATCTGGTTAGGCTGTTCAGTGTTACCTCTTTCCTTGGCCTCTCAGGCAGACTTCCTAGGCACACTCCTTGAAAGCTGCTCTTTGCAAAAGTGCAGCCTCCATGGACCACTAACTAAGTCTCTGGGATAAGTGGGCCACCCAAATAACTTAAGCCCTCCCTTTTGCAGAGCTCCAGCCCTATGGGTATTCTGGTTTTAAGTTTACCTTTCTAAGGACATGTACTTGAAGCACACAACACACACACTTTACAAAGGCTTTTAGGACAATGACTCAGAACTTTATATTGACAGCAATCATAAATGTATTTTTATATGTGTATATCACTTTTTACGTTTATATAAAAAATTAATAATTATCAACCAATTTCCTCAACACTGTTGCATGGTTTTGGGTGAGGGGAGGGGGAAGGAAGAAAGGGGTTAGTCAGAATCCTCTAACACAAGGGTGAGCAAAATACGGCCTGCGGGCTGAATCTGGCCTGCCACTTGATTATATCCAGCCCCCACGGCACTCTGCATGGGACTGAGCCTGGAATGGCGCAGTAGGGGCAGGAGGAGGAGGAGCTGTTGGAGGCAGAGGGAGCCAAGCAGGCTGGGGCCAGGGCCTGAGTCATGGTAGTGTAGCAAAACCCTCAGTTTTTCTTTCCTTTTTTTTTTTTTTAAATGCATTCCTTCCCCTTCCCCAACCATTTCTGACTTTCTCTCTGCCCGCTCTATCCCTTATAAGTGATTACAAGTAGTACTAGGTAAGCTAAGTTCTTTTATACTATTATTGTAATAAGTCCATTTTTATATACTGTAAATAGTGTTCTGTTATGTTTGTATTGATTTTTACTGTTTTCCTATCATTTGTGCATTGATTTTTATTGTTTCACATTAATATTGTATGGTTTAGGGCTGTGTCTGTAAAGTGATGTCAAGTATCCATTCCCATGTTGTTCCCATCTTGTCCCCATGCCCTGTTGTGTAAGTATGTTGCAATTCTGTAACCTCTCCCATGTAAATTGGTTTTCCTTGAATGCCTGAAACAAAAGAGTGAATGGTTGAGTGGACACAATGATAGCAGGACCCCCTACTAAATCACCCCACCATCAAAACCAATACCTGGACCAATGACCCAGCCCTTGGAACCACCCTCAGCATTCAAGAAACAAAAAATGAGGCAACCCACCATTGTGCTAGGCTGCACATGCTCAGAAAGAACACCTGGAGCCCTCTGGAACAGGACTGACATTGCCTGGACAGGCCCTCCCCATAGGAGATCATAGGTAGTCTGCCACATAAAAAGGGGGAATGAAGATTGACTCCTGGGGACGCCATCTTCACCTGGACCAGACCTGCTCCATGTCACGCTGCCTATCAACCCAGAGGCTCTGCCGGCGACCCCCCTCTGGACAACACCTGCTGGAAAAAGACCCCAACTGGCCATTGAGGACCCCCTCCCAGCCTGGATAGGTAGCTATCACCCCCATCCTCTCTTCAACCAAGGACTTGGACTCTGTTTCTCTTCCCTACCCGGACTCCAGCCCTTCCACTGAGTCTCTTTCTCCTGCTACCATTGTGTGAGTGTGTGTGGGAGTGCTTATGTGAGTGTGTGGGGGAACCAAGCTGTACCGTACAGTGTTCATTTAATAAAACTGTTGTTTGGAACCCTGAGTTAGGTTTTGCTGTACTACAGTTCCGGCCCTGCTCCAATCTCTGCTCCTCCTCCCTCTAACTTCTGTCTCATTTCTCCCTCTCCTGCTTCTGGCTCACCGCCACCTCCAACACCTGTCCCACGCTCCTGTGGCTCCAGCCATCCTGAGTTCCTCTCTGCCTGCAACCCCCTGTTTCTTTATTATTGCGTTATCCCCACTGCCTTTTCCCCTGATCTCTGCCACTGCTATTGCCCCACCCCCACTGCCTTTTCCCTGATCTCTGCTACTGTTATTGCCTTGTCACCACTGCCTTTTTCCCTGATCTCTGCCACTTGCTTTGTAGTTAAGTGCGTACATGTGCAATTGTACACCACACCCTCCTGCCTAACAGCACGATATTGAGATCCTGAGCATTGGCCTGATCCCACAGGGCAACAGTAGGTGTGGGCAGGAGTTCAACACAGGCTGCCCCAGGTAGGAGTGGGCAAGGCTCAGCCCCATGTGGAGTGCAGCCATAGGCCAGATGGGAGGGGAAGGGCAGAACATACCCACACCGCCCAGAGGAGCTCTGCTGCACATACCCCCTGCCCCTCCATTCTTCCTCCTCACTCCCCAACCCCCACACCACCGACACACAGTATACAAGAGATAAGACTTTATTTTGAGCTGTTACACAATCACCCCTATATAAACTACATAAATCAAGACAAAAATTATATTTGAAATAAAATTAAAATATGTTATAGTAGATATTTGATAGTATATGATAGATATTATAGTATATGATTTGTTTTTATTTATAATTTGTTAAAATTATATCTTCCAAAAGATTTCATGTATGTAGCCCCTAACAGCTCACCAAAACTTGTTAATTGGCCTGCCAACCAAAATAATTGCCAAGCCCTGCTTTAAGGTACATAGGCTCCTAATTCTGCACCTACCTTGAGCAAATCAGCTTCCTTCTGCTCTCCATGTGCACTCCCATTGTTACTGGGACTGGGAATCCTTCCTTGCTAATTTCTAGGCCCCTATGTCAGGTAGACAGGAGTCTGTCTTGTCAAGTGAGACTGATAAGTCTCTCACAGCTGGTGATCTGCACCTTACTTACTAATGCATCTGGGCAAAACCAGATAACGAGCCACCGCCTTTAGTCATATCCATATTATTCCCTATTTAAAATGCCAAAGAGGTTTAATAGCCTGTTTACCCAGCTGTTTACCCAGTATGTAGTGAAAGTTGTAAGGCATTAAGATACAGACAGTACATAGAATTTATAAGTAGTACATGAATGCCCCAAATTGTCACATCCTTTAGTAACAGAAAAAATATGTATTTACAATCTAAAGCTGCAATGGGACCATAAATACATGGAAAGTACAGTGAGTCAGTAAAGTATGTACAATAATTATCTGCTAAGAAAGCCTATGTGGTACTGTACCAGTTATTCTCTGTTGTTTCAACAATAAATAAGCTGTTTTTAATGCTGTCTCAATCATTTTCAGTGCACAATAAATTGACAGCACAACAAGGAGGCTAGAACATAGCTTTCTTGCTTTGTTCAGCTGTTTGTCATACTGAATGGCTTCTTTGGAACCTCACCATACTTGTCAAATCACTTTGGCAAAGGTATATCGCTATGAACAAAATTAATTGTTCTTATTGCAGTAAAGTCCAGAAGCCCCAGTTAGATTCAGGGCCTCATGAAGACAAGGGTAACGGAGTTATTGCAAGGATGTCTTAGCTCAGAGAGTTTACAGTCTAATAAAATTAATTTGATCTTTTAAAATGAGGCACAGAAATTGTAAGTTCATAGTCCTAGTTTATAATCTAGGATGAACTACTTATTCCGTTTTGGAAAATCACTCGAATTTGCTTGTGGCTCAGTCACTTGAGCAGAGTTAAAAGAACAGATAACTAGATACTGCAATAATTACGTATGTTTGTGGGTGAATATACATAAGAGAGAGAAAAATCCAGTTTCCTATGCACCCTGTGGCAATGGTTTAACTTGCTAGGCACTAATGTTCCTGTTAGTATTACTCACAGATTCTTAGACTTGTCACCCTGGCTATGATTTTATGTCTCCAGCTTGTATGTCATTTTGAAGTCATTAAATATTGTTAGACAAAGGCTAGGATTGGCTGTCACTGAATCTATAAAACTCAGCATCACATTCGTCTCAGAGAAGTGTTTAATATTTGAAGATATAATATGACAAGGTACACTGCTAGTTTTGAAGAGTAAACTTTTCTTGGTTTTATTTCTTTTTATTTCTATTTATATCTGTGCTTGTGTCACCAAATGTTGTTAATGCAATTAGTGATACTAGATTGGCAAATCATTTGTTTTTTTAATATAAGCTGTGTGAACCAATCAGTGCACAGCTAATCTTATTATACCAGCCAGACCTCATGTTACTTTTGAGGGGATTCTAGAGGAGTCATGTGTAATACTTTCCTGTGGTCTGGAGTCTGCTTATGTTACAGTTGTACAAGGTCAGACCTTAATTTAACTACCAACTGCCTACTTAATTTTAGAAATATCACAGGACACATCGGCTTGCAGGGCACTATTCCTATCTGTTCGAAATGCAGGCCCCAGACTAACAATGACAAGATGAAGGGTTGAAAAGGTGAGAATATGATATACTTTATGTGTAGCTAGTCAATCAGACTAACAGTAAGTAGTTTAAAAGTACAAATAATATGTAATACAGTGAATTTAGATTTAGCCTGCCATTAATTACTGGTACTGTATTGCTTGGATAATCTCTCCAGGCTTGCATGCCTAAAGGCCTTTCAGTTATAGAGAACAAAGCTATGATTTCTTATTTTATTTTAAAAAATGTGAAATCAGATTAACATGTTACACTTACATAATGTTAAACATCTCTCTGATAAGCTTAATAGTAACAAATCCTCAACACATTTGTTTCTAAGGAAAGATTCAGTTTCCATGGTTTTTTTAGGTATCTCAGATCTTTAGGAATGTAATAGTATCTTAAAGAAAGGTTATTTTTTTAGGAAAATCTGAACTTTTAAAAGTGAAAAAGTTAATAATAATCAGTTGTTTCTTGAGAAAAAAACTTCAGGAAAACATTGAACTAAAGCAATTATTTTCCTTGAAAATATTCTTGGTAATGCAAAGGCTAATATGTTTCTGCTTGAACAATAGTACTTTTTAGAAAAATCAACTTCTGTACTATCTGGTAATGAATTAGATCTGAAAACATTTTCCATGGGAGACTGGAAGACAGTTTTGCTGCTGAACTTTTTAACTGCCTCACTACTACTTCACATATGAGGTATATCAGAAAAAAATAATGCTTCTACATTGGGAGTAACCAATGTACTAGGTTCTCTGCCATGTTCCATTGTGTCTTCATGGAACATTCACATTTCATATGAACATTTATCACTTTGGCATAGCACATGATCAACAGTGATGTAGCAAATCAGGCTCCCAGAGCATTTATAAACTTCCAGTAATGTGTCCAGCACTTGCACCCTGATGAGTTATTTGCTTTGTCATACTTGTTCTATAATGTCTCTGGGTCCCTTATTCATTTTTTTCCAAATTATTATACATTATTATTTCATACAGGATGACTGATAATGTTTGAAGATGATAATTATAAAAATAATACTTACTTACCCCATATAGGCTGATTCTTTGCTTCTGAAGACTTCTGTGGTGTCTGTGACAAAGTGAATTCTGGGGAATAAAAGCAGAGGAGTCATGTTTTCCAAACATGTGTAGGCACTGTAAGACAAGAAAGAAGAAAATTATTTGATACAATGATTTATCATTTGTGATCCTGGAGCTGAGGTCATGAAACTTTTCTCTTTTTTTTTAAGTGAATGGAATTTATTATGGTATGCTTATTAAATTACTATTCATTTTACATTACTTAATGATACAGATCCTGCAAAGTACTAAGTCATTTTTCTTTGGACTCAGTAGAAGCTGAGCATACTCATTATATTGCAGGACTGAGACCTACATTAACATATTAAGTGCATAAGATGTATCAAAACAGTAAGAGGCCCTGTTTCATTCAAGACCTTGCAGTGCAAGGGCCTGATTTAAAAACCATTTAAGTTACTGCAATTCTTTCTATTAACTTCAGTGGATTTAGATTCAGACCCTAAGGCAGTGGTCTTCAACATTTTTAGATTCAAGGCACTCCTTGTTAGATACAAAGCACCCATCAGACAATGCTGGTTCTTAGTTTTTGCTAGTTTTTGTTTGGTTTTTTACTACAAAAAAGTAATCAAGCTGTTCTTTTGCTTTAAAGAACTAAGAAAAACCACAACCAGCCATAATGTATTTAACACTCTGGATTACTGTTGAAATCTCTTGAGTTATCTTGTAAAACATGTTTACAGACCTAACATTGTTAATGTGCGTTAACCCATGGTACCCTTGAAAGGAACTCAAGGCACCAAAGTTGCCCCAGTTAAGAATCACTGCTGTAGGGTATAACCAAGTACAGTGTGACAGACTACAATATAATAAACAACAAACATATGTCCTTATTAGTAATGAGACTTTAACTTCATATGAGGCTTTCCATGGGCATGGGAGTCCATTACGTGCAGATCTGATCAAGCTAAATGTCATGGGGGTGATCAGCTGGAAGAGCCCCAAATGGCAAATGGGGATCCTAGGGTGGGGATCATGTACAAAAGAATAAAAAGCAAGAATAACCCAAGAGAAACACTTCCCTGCAGCAGGATCTGTGGCGCAGCTGGAGTGAGGGAGGAAACCCGTGCAGGTCATAAGCTGCGCCTTTATCTAGCTGAAACCGGCTGGTGATGTCATCAGCAATTATTGGCCGGCAGGGATAAAAAGGATCACCGGAGAAGAGGGCAGGGAGAGAGGAAGAGTGTCGGTGAAGAGTCTGAAGGCAGGCGACAGGAGGAACATTCAAGGGGAGAGAGAGCCGGCAGGGGTTCTCTATACCAGTGGAGACCAGTGTGTCGAGGAGGCAGAGGAGCCAGAGGAGGCTCTCTGCACCAGCAAAGGCTGGAGCATCAGGGACAAGAGAGCCAGAGGAGGTTTTCCATCCTGACAGAAATGGCCATGAGCAACAAAAGAGGCTGCTGAGCAGGACAGCAGGAGGCTGGGCACCGGCCCACAGTATAAGAAGCGGCCAGCCACTCGAGAGGATACTGCAGGAAGCGGAACGTATCCAACAACATCTGAGGAGAGCAATGCTGCATACCGCGTTCGGCGGGGTGAGAGGAGAAACGACCCGGGACAAGGGGCTGTGGCCAACCCTGGCCAGACCCCAGTGGGATCCTAGGGGTTAAGAGACACCCTGTTATCCTAGTAGTAGGGCTGGGGAGGAAACCAGACAGGTCCTTCCCAACTTATAGTTTGTTTTGGTTCCTTTTTTTCCCCCCCTTTAGGAGGGTTGAGAGGTAGGACGAGACGACGCAGGCTGGACAGCTCTGCGCCATCTTTCTTTTTTTCCCCTTTCTTTTCTGATTGTTGGTTGAATTTAGAGTCCCAGGTTCAAAACTGCTTTGGGCAGGAGGAGACCTACCTAAGACCAAAAGCTAATTAATTGAGTTATAGCAGGAGGAAGTGCTTAGGGCGTAATAAGGCTCTGGGGATTGTCGAGCTCAAGGAACACAACATCATTGGGAGAACAGCTGAGAAGATCTAGTGACCCACCAAAATGTTGGCGTGAGGTTAGGGTGTAGGGGAGGTGGAGCCCCACGGACGACCTCCTGGTGGACTCCACGCCGCAGATGAGCCCTGAGTGGTTTGCCCTCCCCCACTGGAATAACATTCAAAGTCATGGCAGGCGAGTCTGGAGGCGGCCACCAGGGTGATAAACATCTACCCTCCAGGCTTACAGGAAACCACGGGACATCCGTTGCCAGCCATTCGGACCAAGGCTGCATGCGACTGACTGTTCGAGGCCAGGTGGCCACAAACTGGTGCATTGGCCGGCAATCTAATAGAAAACCCAGCCCCAGAGGAGCAACCCAACATGCAACTAGTGGCCATGACCACTCCCAATATGTTGGGACAGAATTTACAAGCACTGTCGCAGATATTTGATGCCCAACAGCAAATGATGGAGCATCAGCAGGATTGGCTGTGACACGGTCTGACAGTCTTTAAGATGCTGAAAATGATGAGTGATGATGACCCAGAAGCCTACATAGAGGCATTTGATCGCCATGCCATCATGACAGGCCTGGACAAAGGACACTGGGCCAGTCAGCTCGGGGCCCTTGTGGTGGGAAAACCCAGGCAGTATATAGGGCGCTTCCCCAGGATGAAGCACGTGATTATGATCTGGTTAAAGTGGCCATTTTGTATTGGCTGGAGATTAATCCAGAGCATTACTGGTGTATGTTCTGGATCAAGAAGGGGGCAGAGGAGAAGCCATCCAAGCTCCTGTTGCAATTATTGAGGGACTTATTTAACAAGTGGATAAATCTCATGTCATGTAATCGCGACACCTTGGCAGACCAGCTAGTACTAAAGCAATTCCTCAATGATCTAGAAAAGCATGCTCAGTGTTGGGTATGCCAGCATTCTCCTCGCAACTGCGAGGAAGCATTGAAATTGGCTGAGGCCTTTGCAGCCTCAGAAGTTAATTGTCTTCAGGAAAGGCGCACTCCTACTCCTCTATCCTCAGCCTCTAAGGAACCAGAGGGATATGGTTTGTTTCCATTGTGGGAAAATCAGTCACTTTTCAAAGGAGTGCTCCAGCAGCTTATCAGAGAGATGGCACCCTGATAACTTGGCTCGTGGAACAGCAGAAGGGTGCAAAGAACCCACTCAGGTGGAACCCATGGATTGTAGTTTTGTGATGGGCGGAGAAGGTGCCGTATGAGAGCGACCAGTGGTACAAGCATGGATTGGGAATCATCCGGTCAGGGCAGTCCTAGACTCTGGGTGTGCCCAGTCCTTGGTAAAGGCCAACCTAGTTAACCCCCATCGAGGCTGCAAGGCAGAGCCTGTAAAAGTATCTTGCCTCCACGGGGAAACCCAACAGATTCAGCGACAATGGATACCTCTCCGCATTATGGAACATCAAGGAGAATTGCTGGTAGGCTTAGCTCCTCATCTGGCCAGCGACATGTTACTAGGGAGATTGGACGCGCTAGAGAGGGTCCAAGATGTTGAGACAACTTGGAGGAGCCTGAGGATGCATGAAGGATGACTTGGGGAACTCGAGGTGGACAGGGAACCAGAAGACGACATGAATATGCTAGAGTTGCATGATGTGGCCAGCAGTCAGCAGTTCAGGGAGGCCCAAGAGGAGGACGGGGGATTACAAGAATTGCGGGCAGCAGCGGTGAAAAACATCTACCTCCAGGCTTACAGGAAACTGCGGGATGTCTGTTGCCGGCCGTGCGGACCAAGGCTGCGTGCAACTGACTGTTTGAGGCCAGGCAGGCACACTAAAATAACCTAGAGCACGAGTTTTCAACCTTTTTAAGAACTGTACCCCTTCTGATGGTGGTGGCCAGATGCAGAGCAGGGGATGGAGGACGGGGGGGGTGGGAGTTGGGGCAGCCAGACCCACCACCCCCTTGGGCTGCTGATGTACAGCATGTGATTGGCTGGGTACAAGGCCTGTCAGCAGCCCATGGAGCCACATGTGCGACCAACCATGGGAAAACAGCACATGGCAGTGGGTGGCAGTGGTGGCAGCAGCCATGTGTGAGCTTCCCCCCCCAATGTCTGTCTGGCTGAGCAGTGCCTGTGCTTTTGCCCCCCAACCCTGCTCCTGGGAGGCAGCAGCACAGGGTGGTGGGTGGTGGCGCTCCATCCCTGCCCGCCTGTGCATACTCCCTTGGACCCTTTCAAGTACCCCTGACCTAGAAGGATATTCAGATAGAATCATAGAAAATTAGGGTTTGAAGAGACCTGAGGACGTCATCTAGTCCTGTGGTTCTTGACCATTTTTGTATCAGGACCCGTTTGTAAACATTAGGGACCTACTGAATTAACGGCGAAAGTATAATATGTGGCAGCTCCTTTAATCTTGCATGTTCCCTGGCTCGCACTTTGCCCCCCACTGCTCACTGCTGATTAGTGGAGGACCCCTCTGCTCCCTCCTGATTAGCAGGGAAGCTAAAACGACAGTTTTAAACATGGAGCCATTTTTGCCTCCCTGTCAGTCAGCAGCAAACAGCAAGGCTGTCCGGGGCCCCTCAGCCAATCAGTGTCAGGAGCGCTATATTTTAAACTATGGTTTTCACCTCCCCACTGATCAGGAACAAGCCGCAAGCAGGACCCCTCCACCAATCACTGTGGGGGTGGGGGGGAAGGAGGGGCTCAGGTGAACCTGCAAAATTAAAGGAGACACAGTGCACCCCACTTCTGCTGTCGGCTACAAATGTCCAACTCGGGATCCTTAAAATTCTAGTTTATCAGGCGGATTGAAACACTGTAATGAGTTAAATCATAAACCTTGGGGCTGGTCCCCACACACACACACACACATGCACACACATACACACACACACAGTAGCAAGCTACAGAGTCAGGTATACCTATCCTACAAGCGCTGGAGTGTGCTGTCGATGGCCAGTTGAGGCTTCTTTCAGTGTGGTGTTATCCTCCAGAAGGGGGTCGCCGGCTGGTCCTTCTGGCTGGACAGGTCTGGTCGAGTTGGAGATCAAGAGGGTGCCACTGAGGGTCACTTTTCACTGCCTTTTATCTGTCCTTGGCAGACTTTGGTGACTCCCCAGTTTTCAGGTTTGCCCAATCCAGGGGTCATTGACCCT
>NW_005842106.1:502501-543904 GCF_000455745.1 Alligator sinensis
TAATTGCTGCCTGCTTCCATGTTACACATTCAATCACATTACACATTTAATCACTGATTCACTCGCTCTTTCAGAGGCCAGCCTGATACAGGGAAGGGCAGCTTGATTCCTGCCCTTGTTAACATTGTTACAATGTATAATTTACTTATGAAACTAAACACATTCAGTTGAAAGTTGAAAGGTGAGGAGTATAAAATATAAGCTACAAGTGCCATGGCACACAAATAGATAAAAATACCAAAATACAAGGGGAGATACAAAATGCACACATACAAATTTTAAAACACAATTCCTTATCTTAAAGTGAAAGAGACAGGGAGGAAGAAAAGGAAGAAAAAGAGAAACATATCCAAAGAGGGGAGAGCAAATGCAGGCAAGAGGAAAAGGGGGCTTTCTGCTACACTGCCATGAATTTGGTAGGTCCCTAGTAAACATCAATGGCCAGTCCTGAACCAGTGCCCCTCACTCCCAACCCACTGCCCCCCACCCCCAGGCTTCAGCCCCACAGTGTGGTGGGACAGGGGGTGGGCATATGGGGCAGGGGAAGGTGTGTGTAGGGCAAGGGGGTCCCATGCAGCCCCTTGCAGGCTGGAAATCTAACAGCCTGCAAGGGAAAAGCCAGTTTCCCACATTTTTCTCTTTTAAAGGAGAATCTATTTTTAAAGTTTGTCCACAACCCTTTCATATATTCTTGCAACCTACTTTTGGGTCACAACCCACAGGTTGAGAAATGCTGATTCTAGTCTAACCCCCTACTCAAAGAGAACCATCCTCCGCTTGATCATCCCAGCCAAGGCTTTGTTGAGCTGGGCCTTAAATCCTCTTCTCTAGTTCCAGTGCTTTGCCACTCTCCTAGTGAGAAAATTTTTCCTAATATCCAACCTAAACTTCCCTTGCTGCAACTTGAGACCATTGATCCTTGTTCTGTCATCTGATACCACTGAGAGCAGCCCAGCTCCATTCTCTTCAGCACCACCCTTCAAGTGGTTAAAGGCTGCTATCAACCCCCCTCCCCAGTCTTCTCTTCTGCAAACTAAATAAGCCCATTTCCCTCAGCCTGTCCTCATAAGTCATGTGCCCCAGTTCCCTAACTATTTTTGTTGCCCTCCATTGGACTCTCTCCAACTTGTCCACATCCATTCTGTAGTGGGGGTCTCCAGATATAGCCTCACCAGTGCTGAATAGAGGGAAATAATCACTTCCTTTGATCTGCTGGCAATGCTCCTACTAATACAGCCCAGTATGCCGTTAGCCTTCTTGGCAACAAGGCACACTCATATTCAACTTATTGTCCACTGTAATCCCCAGGTCCTTTTCTACAAGACTGCTGCTCAGTCAGCTAGCCCCCAGCCTGTCCTGGTGCATGGGATTGCACTTGTCCTTGAATCCTAAGTGCAGGATTTTGCACTTGTCCTTGTTGAAGCTCATGAGGTTTCCTTTGGCCCAATCCTCCAATCTGTCCAACACTCTGAATCCTAGCCCTACACTTCTGTGTATCTACTACTCTCCCCAGCATGGTGTCATATGCAGACTTGCTGAGGGTGTGCTCCATCTCATCTTCCAGGTCATTATTAAAGATATTGAACAAAACTGGCCTCAGAACTGACCCCTGGGACACTCCACTTGATACCAACTGCCATCTAGGCATCAAGCCATTGAGCACTATCTGTTGAACCCAATAATCCATTCAGCTGTTGAACTCAATTATCCCAGAGGACTGGAAGAGGGTCAATGATGTGCCCATCTTCAAGAAGGGGAAGCATGAAGACCCGGGAAACTACAGACCAATTAGCTTAACTTCTATTCCAGAAAAAGTCCTAGAAGCATTCATCAAAGAGGCTATATGTAACAATCAGTAGGCATGATACTGAATGACAGCCAGCATGGCTTCATTGTGGGCAGGTCTTGTCTGACCAACCTCATTTCTTTCTATGATCAGGTGACTCATCACCTGGACGAGAGAAAAGTGGTTGACATCATATACCTCGACTTCCAGAAAGCCTTTGACCTGGCCACTACCACAAGATATTGGGCTCAACTGCAGGACCATCAAGTGGGTGCGAAACTGGTTGCAGGGTAGGATGCAGAGAGTCCAGATGAATGGTTCATTGTTGTCCTGGAGAGATGTGGGCAGTGGCGTACCCCAGGGGTTGGTACCTGGCCCAGTGGTGTTCAATATCTTCATCGACGATCTGGATGAGGGGGTGAAAAGCCTATTGGCCAAGTTCGAGGACAACACCAAGATATGGGGTTGTGCGGACACGCCTGCAGATAGGCTGCATATACAAGCAGACCTAGGCAGGCTAGCATGTTAGCCAGAACGGAACCAGATGAGGTTCAACATAGAGAAATGCAAAGTGCTGCATCTGGGAAGGAAGAATCCCCAGCACACCTACAGACTGGGCATCACTACCCTGAACAGCACTACAGATGAAAGGGATCTGGAGGTAACAATAGAGCCCAGCATGAATATGAGCCACAATGCGACACAGTAGCTGCTAGGGCCAATAGAACTCTGGCATGTATCAATCGATGCATCTCCAGTAAATTCAAAGAAGTGATTCTCCCGCTTTACTCAACATTGGTGTGGCTACAGCTGAAGTATTGTGTCCAGTTCTGAGCGCCACACTTCAACACAGATGTGCTAAAGCTCAAGAGGGTCCAGAGAAGGGCCTCCCATATGATCAGGGACTTGCATGGCAATCCATATAAGGAGAGGCTGAGGGATCTCGGACTCTTCAGCCTAAAGAGAAGAAGGCTGAGAGGGGACCTGATTGTGGCTTACAATCTATATCAGAGGCATCTATATTGTTTTCACCGAGCCTATATCAGGGGCTCGGTGAAAACTGTTCACCAGGGCGCCCTGGGGGAAAACTAGAAGCAACGGTCACAAACTCCCGGAAGATAGTTTCAGGCTGAATATTAGGAAAAACTTCTTCACAACTAGGGTGTCCAGACTATGGAGTAAGCTCCCCGTAGAGGTGGTGCAATCATCTACCCTAGAGGTCTTCAAGAGAAGACTGGACGGTCACCTGGCTGGGGTCACCTGACCCCAGATGTCTTTCCTGCTCATGCAGGGGGCTGGACCCGATGATCCTTTGGGGTCCCTCCCAGCCCTATGATTCTGTGAGCTTTCTGTCCACCTTACAATCCATTCATCTAACCCATACTTCCTTAGTTTGCTTGCAAGAATATCATGGGTTTGTTTAGTCTAGAGGAGACTGAGAGAGGATTTAATAGCAGCCTTCAACTACCTGAAGGGGGCTTCACTGTTCTCAGTGGTGGCAGATGACAGAACAAGGAGCAATGGTCTCAAGTTGCAGTAAGGGAAGTTTAGGTTTGATATTAGGAAGAATTTTCTCACTAGGAGGGTAGTAAAACACTGGCACAGGTTACCCAGAGAGGTTGTGGAATCTCTGTCCTTAAGAGGTTTTTGAGACCCAGCTAGACAAAGCTTTGGCTGGGATGATCTAGTTGGGGCTGGTCCTGCTTTGAGCAGGGAGCTGAACTAGATGACCTCCTGAGGTCCCTTCCAACCCTAACTTTCTATGATTCTATACATGATACCTACCAATGGACACTATTCTGAGCATGAGGTAAGGTGTAAAGAAAGGTAGCATTTTACATTATAACCTAGTCTTTACACATATGACCATTAGACGGCTCTAGTGGAAATTTTAAGTGCTAATACTATTCATTTTCTCACTGTTATGACTATGGACACACACGGACAAATTAATCATGTGGCTTTACTGTGAATTTTCAATGTGTGCTTATTCTAAAAACTTCTCACCTTTTACTGAGTGCTTGGAAGAGGTCATAGAGCTAGGCTTCCCCCCCCCCCCCCCCCCCCCCCTCCCCCACAAATACAACCACTATTTGCAAAGTAGAGCTGCCCTATATAAAACAATGTACACTTGTTTGTTTCTTCATATTGTTTACTCCATTCAAATGAGTAGGAAAGATTTTAAGATGTCATTGAAGTCATAGACATAGTCGTGAAGATGACAAGAAAAATAAACATGGGGTGGGGGTGGAAATCAACCCAGAAGTACTCCTGTTTGCCAATCAAATGCACAGCCAACAATAATGAGATGAAGGGCATAGGTTTAGCCTTCACTCTTAAATTTCCTTTCTTTTATTGGTTTCAGTCAGGCTGCCAGCTCTCAGCTCTATTGGACTTCCTGATATGATTTTATCTGTTATACATTTGTCTTGAGATGCTCTTGTACATGTTGGTATACTTATGGGTATTTACTTTAAGAAGAGCTTTAGGAGAAGATTTGGAAAACAGGCTATTTTGCAGGATTAAAAAAGAAATCTTCTGTTTTGGATTAGCCTCTTGGAAAGTTCAACTTTAGATTTTTACTTTGCTAAAAAAAGCCTGGAGAACAATGTGAAAATAGATGTCTAAATCTTTGTTTTGTGTTACTTTAAAAAGCAAAGATTTTGCAAGCTTTTTGATTGTGAAGAGATTCAAAACCTCCTTGGAATTCTTCTTTTTTAGTAATGTAGAGTTATATTGCTTTTAATCCTTCCAGGAATGTCAGTCAAAATCTGGAGTCCTTATAACCATTCTTGTTTGTCCAGAGAGTTTTACCAAAGTTAGGACTTCAAAATTTAGCTTCTGTGGAACAAAACTGTTACATGCAATATATTTTTCTCATGGTTAAGCCTCTGCAGTACAGTAAAAGACTGTGGAGCATATGTCTGCACTCTGCTGAGCAGGTCATTGGATAATTAGCCAGCATGTGAAATCTTTTTTTGGATAGTTATGTAGACACACAAAAGGAGGGAGTGGAGAATCTAATGGACTCGAACAGTCTATTATGAACTACATAAAGCCCTGTTCTGTTGAGCCAAAAAAAAAAGATTTATGTGTCCCTGAAAGCTATTTTTTATTTTTAGAAGTTATTGTGGTCAGAGCTGGCAGTAAAAGCAAAAGATGTGTATGTTTACCTTTAATGGCCATAGGGCTGTGCTGATGTTTCCATTTACCTTCAGAGACCCAACCTTAGGAGTGACAAGCGTGGGCCAAGAGCCTTTCATGTGAACACTGGGAGAAACATGGATTCATGTAGAGTGGTAGCCTGATAGCATTGCCAAAGCTTGGAATCTGAATCCTGTAGAGAGAGATTTTTAACTTCCAAGTCATCCTGATCCTAAGTCATTATTGATCTGGTTGGGCTTCATAGGCTCTAACACAATATGCTATATAATACAGCATTTACTGCAGTAGTTGAATATGATATTTTGAATAACTAATTTGGCACCAAACTGCAAAACATCTTTTTCAAAAAATCTGGTTAGCACTTCATATGCAGAGAGTTATTTTATACAGTGACCTGTGAATCATTCTGACAGAATTCTAGTAGCAGTAATAATGTCAGCTGGATGCGCACATTGACCATTTTGTGAGAGTTAATTAACAATACTTGTTTAATATGATTTATTAATAGTTGTACAACACCAATAAAATAAAGTATGTGCTTATTTTGGGAGTCTTACTTTAAAACTCACCTTTTTAGAGTTCCCTAACATGTCATATCTTTTCTCTTGTCTGTCTGATATAAAAATTAAGAGCTAAATATTGGTTTTCTTTACATGCTTAAATGGCACATGTATCACTTTTGCTGCATCACTTTTGCTTTTAGTACTTACACAGAATAGAATTACCTTGTGCTCACACTTGCAGGAAGAAACATGGAAGAAGGGGAGAGCCCTCCTATCTTTTATCCCAATAGCTGAAACTATTAGGGCACTCTTCCTTCAAATGGGAGACCTGACCTAGGGAGTGTTTAAACCTGCATTTCCTGCTTCCCTGCAAAATGCTTTAATCACCAGGCTTGAAACTAGGCATTGCTCAGACCCCTCTTCTATCCTGTTCTTGAAGCTGATACCTCGGACCTTGCATTACCTTGCATTTAATATTACACAGGATAAAATAGATGAACACTGAAAGTTTCTGGTCCATTGGAAACAAAAGGTCCAGGCTGGAACCTGCCCCTCCCCTTCCACTATTATCCAACACAACATCCATCTTCCTGACTGCTTTTGGCTTTTTTTTTTCCCTTGCCCCATATATCTTCCTCTCTTGGCTTGAGTGGTCCAGATGAAGGGAAGACAGGAGACAGGATTGAGTAATACTACACTGGCCTGGTGATTAAACTACTTTGCTGGAAAACAAGGGATGAAGATTCAGACATTTTATGTGGGGTAGAGGGAAGGCTGGAATATAGGTTTTCTGTTCCCAGGGCAATTGTCATAACCACAAGGCTCCTGAGCTAAAATGTAGGAAGGATTGCCATTTTGCTATTGTCCTTCCCACACAACCCTGCTTGTGTTTCTTCTCTGATTAAAATGTCAGGATTTTCCCAGCGTTACACACACACCTGGTCAGTCCCATCTTGATACATATCTACCTAGCTAGATCACAGTGAGCCAGTTTGCACACCTGGAACTGAATCACTTACTGCACAGAAGGGCTGAAAACTGCCATTGTGTGGCTGTGTACAAGCCATGTATGTGCATCAAGTAAAATAAGATCCAGCTCTAAATCTGCACTGAGATGCTGCTGTAACAGCTAGGGAGTTTGGTAGGTATATTTAATAGGTATACTGTGTGAGCTAAGGCTCAACAAAGCCTATGCATCACTGATTTAGTTCCAGTGGCACTTAACCTTCCAGCCCTGCAGGCAGGATGAGTGGGATGGGGTCAGTCCATAGGCCAGATCTCACAGGTAGGATCAGTCTGTCAGCCAGATCCAGTGTGATTTGATGCATGGGGTCGGTATGTGGGTGCAATGTGGTGTGCCAGTACAACCCCGCATGCTAGATCTGGGCACAATCTACTGACCTGGTTCTATGCGCCAGATTTAGCCAAAGAGCAATGCTGTGCACTGCTGTGATCCAACACAGGGCCATATCATCCAGCCCATAGCACTCCCCATGGGTCCAGAAATTTGGCAGCAGGGAAGTGATGCCATTAATGTTGCCACCACTCCCCCACTGCCAAATTTCCTTACACCATGGGAAGCCCGAAGAGATGGATGACATGCCCCCATTGGATATATTCAGCCTGTAGGCCAGAGGTTGAGTACCACTAAGTTAGTCTATAAGGTGCATCTCTAACCAGCCTTCTGCCTGACTTCAGACTAACATGGCTAACTACTTCTCTCTAACAGGTATATTGTTTTGTAAAGTTATTAACATTTAAGTTATAAAATATCTCATTTTTAAATTTTGCAAAACTCCAGAAGAGGATATTTCTTACTTTAGCTTCACACAAGGGCTAATACAGATAGCCAAAAAGCCTGAGGCTGAATCAGTTCAGTCTTTATGGGTTAGTCTAAGCTGCGTAGATAGAACTGATAAGCAAATAAACAGACATTCACTTTTAGTGCCTGCAGTGGCCTAGGCCAGAAGCTAGGGAGCGCTAGAGCATACCTCCCTGCTCAGCCAGAGCAGACAGCTTGGGCCAAGGATAGCTCGCCCACCCTGAGAGGCATAGGTGACACATGGGGCGGGGGCAGGAGGGCATGTGCCCCCCTGACAGAGCCATCCCTGCTGCCAATGCTGCCAGCGATGTCGGCAGGAACTTGCCAGCTTTGTCCCTGCCACTGCCTGCATAGCTCACCAGCTCCGCCAACACTGCCGGCAGCTTCTGCGGGTGCCCCCCCAGACTCAGGAGGCATCAGTCACCCATGCTGAGAGGTGTTGTGGGGGAGGTGCAAAGCATCCTGGGATGCTGGGGGACTGTAATTTAACTTGAATGTGGAGGGGATCTGGGACCAAAGTTCAAAAAAATGATTTAACCTGAATTAGTTAAATCTGATACATCCATCCAGGTTTATCTTAAACCAGTTTCAGTCATTTTGAAAGTGGTTTATGTGCACTGAACTTCTGGGCTAGGTACAGACAGTCAAAAAGCCTGAGGCTGAAGGGATTCATTCTTTGTAGGTTAAACTGCACAGATTATATTGAAACAGAAGTGACCAGACATTTACCTTTGATTCAGGAAATGCAGCCACATGCTTGCAGTGGGGGGTGGGGGGGCAGTGCTAGAGCACAGCTCTGTGGCTGTGTGTTCACGTCCTCTTCCTGCTGGCCCTGACATCTCTGGGATTTGCAGTCTAGAATTACAGCAGCAAGACTCTGCAGGATTGCTCATCACTTCCTCTTCCTGCTTCCAGATGCCTCTGGGATTTGTAGTCCACATTTGCAGTCAGCAGTAAGTTTGAGCAGGGGGAAGGGGTGTTTAGCCCCACCTCCCTGGGCCCAGACCCCAGCTGGGGTTTGCCTGGGGGGGGTAGTCCTCCCTGCAGACTGGACTGCATCCCTTGCTGGGCTTCCCCGACTCCTTGTCAGCCATCCCTCATTGCTCTAGCTAGGGAGTGGAAGGCTCTCGAGTGGACAGCACAGCCCAGTCCAGGGCTGGAAAGCATCCTGGGGGACTCTCTGATTTAACTTAAATGAGGAAGGAGTGTGGGACAGAAGTTCCATAAACCAGTTTGACTCAAATCAGTTATGTCTGATACTATATTCAACCATGTTTATCTTATCAGCCATTTTAAAACTGGTTTATGTGCACTGAGCTTCTGTTCTGTTACAGGTTTAAACCAGTTTCTGATGACATAAACTGATGTATGTATAACTTCTGTCCCTAGCCCTGTTGTGTTAAAGATTTGAACTGGTTTATGATCATGGTTTCTGTTCCTAGCCCAGGGGACAATTTTTCAGTTGTTATTTACTAGCAGGTTTATTGTTTGATGTCACATCACTAGCAAAATACATGCTGAGATACAATCAGAATTAGGGCTGGTGAACTGAGCCAGCTGAATTTAAACTGGTGACTATAGTTAAAAGGTGTTGTGTTGTGTATTACTAATCCTCTGAGCTGCCTAACCCCTGCTCTTGTTTCTGTTTTTTTGGAAATATTCACTAAGAGTTTGATGTGGAAACATATTGAACATCACGTTGACCTGTCTAGAAGAGTTACATGAATTTGTAGTACAATTCTGGACTGCAAAAATAATGCAGAGACTTATAATCTCATTTCACAGACCTGGGGAAAATGTTGGTTGACAGTTCTAAAAATAAACTAAGATTTGAATGTGTTTTTTTGTGTATCTCATGTCTGTTAAAGACACAGAAGCATTCTCATGATGTGCAGAACAATAGGGCTTGTGTAGTCCCAGAAGAACGTATATTGAAGCTGTGTCTACACATGTGCTTAACTGCAGAGTAAACTAATTAGCTGCAGAGTAAAGTGTCACTGTCTACACATCTGGGCTAGGGACAGACATTCAAAAAGCCTGAGCCTGAATTGATTCAATCTTTGCAGGTTAGTCTAACCTGACTAGGCTAAATCAGTTTTGTAACCAGACAGACACCCCAGAAAGGCAGGCATGTGCCTGCAGTGACTCAGGCTAGAAGCCAGAGGGTGCTAGAGCAGCCCTTCCTTCCACAGCATGAAACTGAGAAAGGCATGGCCAGGCTTGGCAGGATGCTGTGATTAGCCCAGCAGGGAAGTGATAACAGTGTTTATCTCCCAATTAATAAAACAACAGAGGGACACTACCAGCTACTTGTTGATTCTGCCTGTTGATTCAGTACCACTGTAGCCAGCATATGGTCTGCACGCTAATACACAGACACCTCTCAGCAAGGCAGAGGAGAGGGGAACTCCTGCTTAGCAGAGAGCGGTGAGGGGAGAGGGGAAGCAGCCTGCAGTCTCTCGAGCTTAAGCCAAGGAGCAGAGGGGAGGGGCCAGCCCTGCTGTGGAGCAGAGAGCCCCTCCCAGCCCAGAGAGCATGTTGGGATGCTAGGGGTGTCTGGTTTATCTTAAATCAGCAAGGGGTCTGGGACAGACATTGCATAAACCAGTTTGAGCCAAATCAGTTAAGTCTGGTTACTACATTTAACCAGGTTTATCTCAAACCGGTTTCAGCCATTCTCAAATTCATTTATGTGCACTGAACATCTATTCTATTACAGGTTTAAACCAGTTTCTGATTACTTAAACTGGTTTATATGGAATGTCTGTCCCTAGCTATGATGGTATTAGGCCATAGTAAACTAATTAATGCTGCTGTAAGATAGTAATTTACTGTGATTAAATGCAGGTGTAGACAGTGACTGCAGGCATAAATTGAGCCTGGTCAACCCAACCAGCCAGGGGCCAGACTCCTGCTTGCCACCTAGCCACACAATTCTGCACTTTCAGCAACTTTGTGCCCCAGCCAGCCCCTCTGCTGCCAAACACCATCACCCAGAGCTGAGCAGCCCTGGTGTAAACTGCTCTGCCGTGGCTCAGATTGCTGCTATGCCTGACACATGTAGACACTGCACCCAGGTGTAGTTTTGCTCCAGCTCAGACTGCTCCAGAGGTTATTGCTTCACATTAGATCCGCATGTAAACACATCCTGCTACATGCAAAGATTAAACTAGCCAGTACTTATATTTTGTCAGTGCTATTATATAAATCAATATGACATTTTCTAAACTCTAAATCTTACTGTGAGATCTTGGT
Source organism: Alligator sinensis (assembly GCF_000455745.1). Lineage (NCBI taxonomy): Eukaryota > Metazoa > Chordata > Crocodylia > Alligatoridae > Alligator > Alligator sinensis. The sequence goes on from NW_005842106.1 coordinate 513,033, forward strand.
TAGAACTGCTCCAATTATTTGTTCACAGTTATTGAAGTGAAGATTGTTCCTTTTGTTTTTGTGAATTATTAATAATTTGGTCATTATTTTTACAAATTTGTTTTTTGTAATTGCTCATGAATACTTTGTGAATGCAAATTTTGGATTATGAATTTTTAATAAGGAGGTGCTTTGAGTGCTTGCTATTCATTACTTATGCAGTATAACCAGTCAAATATATCACACAATCCTTGGTTGGATGACTTAAGCTTCATAAATAGAAAGAGTCTCTTTTATTGTTCACAAATTATCAGTGAATATTTGTAATAGAAAATTCTACTGCATGGATAAAAGAGCTTTTTTTAATAAAACGAGCTTTTCCAAATTCATGCATTTCTCCCAGTTCAGATATTTCTGAGAGTATTTTCTTTTCTGTCAATATTTTTGCAAGTAAAATTTTTCTCCTTTATATATCATGAATTAGCAGAAAACAGTGTGAATGACCAGATTTTATTCTCCAGTATATTTGTAAATACTTTTCTACTTTGTTACATCTGATCATAGGGCCACATAGAATAGTACCTTTTACCACAATCAGTTATTCAGATACAACTACTCCCAATGTAAATAATATTCACCATGAAAGTAGGTAGCAGAGCCCTAAAGGTATATTGTTATGCTTCTTCCTGACAACAGCTTGATATTCCATAAAAGATAATGGAGGGAAATGAAGATTTTGATGAAGACTATCTCACTGCTTATGCAGTTCAACTAAGCATTCAAGAATCAACTGAAGTCAGTCAACCAGAATCTACCAATTACCAGGAAAGGTACTGTAAATTTATGGACATGTAGTGAGATTATAGAAAGTTCTTTAAGATATTGAACCATTGAAATCACAAGAGTTCTTTATGTCATCTTAACCAGTTAAAATTTATTTGGCTATTATTTATATTAGCTAATTTGTCAGTCAGGCACTGTATAATGAAAGAAAGAAATACAGCAGAGTTGTTTTATCCCCAGGACCTGGCAAACATTCTTTAGGGCCCTCAACATAAAATTAGTACCCTGATCTGTTATAATCTCCTGAGGAATACCTACCCTAGATATCCATTTTAGGAGCTCTTCTGCAATGCAAGAGCCAGGGTACAGTATCAGGGTACCAGGTAGCATAGTCAATTATAGCAAGTATATATTGATGCCCCATGCTCCTCTTAGGTTGTGACCCCACTATATCCATGGCAATTCTTGCAAAAGGGGTGGCCATAATGGGCATCAGCTGCAGCGGAGCCCTGGGCGGTCTGACTTCACAGACCAGTTAAGATCCAGCACAAGAGGCACACAGACTTGCAATGATCTCATGCACACCCAGCCAAAAAAACCACTGCGTGATCCGGGCCATGGTCTTATTGCAGCCAAGATGGCCATCCATAGCTGCTGCATGCACTATCCACCACAGGGTCTTACAGAACAGCGTGAGTACCAACAACTGTGTGAACTCTTCTCCCTCCACCCGTTCCTGCTTGACACGATATAAGCTGTTTCTTACCTCATAGCAGGGATCTCATCCACTCAGTTCTGGACACACCTTTCTTTCAATCCATGCTACTTCACTATCATGAATTTTTTTTAAATCCTCTTCATCCCCTTGTGCATCTCTGAATTGGGCTCCACTGATCCCTTCTTCCAAATCTATCCCTTCCTCCTCCACAGCTGAGGGCCAGCTCCTTCATCCCCCAATCATACATTTCTGGGACACAGCCCTCTGCCCCACCCACTTTTTCTCCTCTGGTCTGACCTGCTCAAGGATATTATAAAACAAAGGCCAGTCATGTCCTACAATCATGTCACAAGTTAATCATGGTGACAATCTTACCTTCATCTTGCCTTGATATCCTAGGACTTTCAGAGGAATAAAACCTCTCTCATATTGAACATATTCACCGAGCATTCAAGCCATTTTTACTGGCTCCACTGGCTTGACTAACTGTTGGGGAACCAAATCTACCTGCACCATTGTTTGTGCACAACTGGTGTCTAGCATGGCCCTAACCAGTTTCCCATTGATCAGAGCTGTCATGGCAGGTTGATTCCACACCACGGTCTCTTCATTACACCCACATCTGCAGTCCCTCACTTCCACTCCCTCTTTAGGTCTTTCTCTGGGAACTCAGGGAAGCCCTCCATGTCTCCACTGTTCATCATGTTAAGGGGGCACTCTAGCGATGTGACCCATTTTGCTGCACCTGTAGCAAATGATCTCCTGGGGCCCCTGCTGACCTGACTTATGTCTCCTCTCCTCTTCTTTGCCAATGTTGGGGCCTGCCCTCTTTCCAGTCTGCTCCTTGACATGGTCACTCTCCAACATGGCAAAAGCCTCCACCAGCTTCAAAGCCTCTTCCAAATTTCATGGTAAATGTCTCCTTAGCCCCCAGTACTGGGTGTTTTATTCAAGGTCACATAAAAACTGTTCCATCAGAATTTGATTGGCTAACTCCTCTTAGTCATAAACTGAAGGTTGTACCCATTTATTCATCAAATCCTGTAGTAGTTGCACTAGGACTTGGGGCCTCTTATGCTCCTGACTCTTCCTTGTGTGAAACGGCCACCAATAGTGTTCAGGTGTTATCTCCAGCTGGTACAGGATTTAGCCTTTACCTTCTTGTGATCACAAGCTCCATCACATGCTAGGGTTTGATATGCAGCTTGGGCCTTCCCAATAACCAAGGCCCTGAGCTGGCTAGCCCAGTGTGCCCTTTCTAATCCATCTTGTAAGGCTGTTCACTCAAAAGCTTTTATATAGGCTTTAGGATCATCATCCTTTCTCATCTTCAGCATTTTGAAGAATGACAGGTCATGTTGCATCTATTCTTGTTGGTGAGCCTCCTGGTGTTGCTGTACTTCCAACACCTTACTAATGGTGTGAAGTGTTTGGCTTAGTAAATCTGGTTGTGACATCATGGCTTGTCATGCCTCTATCCTACCTTCCTCAGCCGGGTTTTCTTCTCCATTCCCAGCCAATGCACCAAGTTGTGAGCAGTGTTGACAATACACCCTGTGCTATAATATGTGTGCACTAGGATGGCGACTCTTTGGACTAGACAGCTTGTCTCTCAACGTGCTGGTCTCACAAACTTTTTCCCTCTCTTTACCTGCCATGCTATGATTAATGATGGAGGGATTCCTGGTCATCAGTTGTAATTCACACAGGTCACATGTGAGGCTGATATATGGGGCTCCGCCTCTCCTCGCACCACTTCCACATGCCAACCAAATATCGTACTGGTGTCTAATTTCCAGCCCCCAGGCTGTGTAGTCCCTAGGTTAGCTTGCCAGATGCTACCAACACGGGTTCAAACAAAGATGATGTCAGTCTGGGGTGAGATCGTATTGGCCTGTGCTCCCATCAAAGTGATGGCTTATAAATAAATAACAATCAATATAAAGTGAAAAAGAATCCTAGCATTCATTCATCCTCCAAGGACATCTATTCATGCCCAGATTCATCGCTCATTAAGTAAATCAATTATCCCAATTCATTTCCCCAGCAGCTTATTCAATCAATCAATCAATCAGTAAAATTAATTACTTTGTCTGTTCATTAAATAAATCAAACAGTTCAATTAATTTCACCAGCATCTTATTAAATCAACCAATCTATCCAATTAATTTTTTTGGAAGTTCATTAGATAGATCAAACAGTCTGTTTAATTTCACCAGCAGCTTCTTAAATAATTCAAGTACTTCAATTAATTTCATTGGCTATAAATGGGGTGAATCCATTAATTCAATTAACTTCACCAGTTATTCTTTAAATCGATCCAATTACATCAATTGCTCCAATACTCTTAATTCATTCAAAGTCACCTCTATTCCCAGGTGACAACTCACAGGGTCTGGCAGGCACTGTTCCCCCATCCAATCCCAATGCTAAGACTTCCCTCTCTATACCTGGCTTGGCAAGGGACTCACGGATCTCTCTCCCTGCTGCTTTTCTGGGGACCCAGGCACCTGGTATCGGGTGTTCTTCCAAGCTCCTGAACTGCAGAGGTTCCCTTCTCACCACTCTTGCTTGTGTCCACCAGGCTCTCATCACAGCATGGCTCCATGTAACCCCTCCATGCTGCTTCACCCCTGCTGAATGTTTGGGTATACAGCTGGCTCTTGGGTGTCCTAAAATGAGGAATGAGCAGAAACTCAGAAAGAGGGGCTCCTGTTTTCCTTGCTGCTCAGCCACTGCCACTGTCCCTGTGGGAGTGTCTGGTACTCTCGAGCCTTTACCAGGCTTCTGCGTTTCCCCCAGGTGCTGAGGAGGGTGTGGAGACTTCTAGGGGTCCTGCTTCTACAGTGCCACAATCAGAACACATCCCAGACTGGTCAGGGTGGGTGTCATGTGCAGCTCATATTGTAGACTAGCCAGGGTAGGTGCCGTGTATAGCATGGGTCCTGGAGTGGGTACCACATACAGCAGAGTCCTGGACTGGCCAGAGAAGGCACCACATGCAACGCATCCTGGGCCCTGCACACAGTAAATTAACTCAGAGCCAGGGGTAGCACCAGAGGTTGGATGGAGCTCTGCAAGTCCAATCTAGCCCATGGACTATATCTTTAATACCCCTGGAATATGGCAACCAAAATGTAAATGTCTTTTTCATTCCAGTGCTAGAAAATTAAGCCACTTTCTGAAGAAAGTAACAATTGCTTTTTTTCTACTTTATGTGTTCTCTGACTGAAACAATATTTGAAAGGCTTTCTGTGGAAAATTCTGACCAGTATGGAGAAAATACAGTGGCACTCTCCAAACTGATTAGCAAGAAACAAGAGGGTTTTTTTGGTGATATCTGTTATCGGACCAACTGTATAGTCCACTTGGTGACTGTAACCTTTAGGAACCTAAGTCCCACTGACTTTCAATAATATTTTGGCTCCTATGTTCCTGAAGAAATATCTACAGTGCACAGTACAACACTGTTTAAAGATGTCAAGCTTGCTTTAAAAAAGTGAGCTTAGATATGCAAACAGTGTAGGCACGGTAGGGAGTGCTGTGTGAACTATTTTATCTGATTCCTTATCTGATTCCATATGTTCGTAAGTACTGAACAGTCATTTTTGTACTGTATTGCAGTATGCAGTGCTGTTATTTATGGAAGATCGGCTGATCACTAGTCAGTTTTAGACCAGGACTGTCAAATTCACACCAGGAACTACACTGGATCCAGACCACAGTGCTCCTTCCGGGCTGGAACTGCAGGTCCAGCAGCTGTAATAGGGGCAGGGCCAACAGTGGCTATGGTAGATCTAGTGGCAGAAGTCTAGTGGCTGGGATTCAGCAGTGATGGGGGAGTGACAGTAGAACCAAGCAGTGGTGGTGATGGAGCCAAGCAGCAATGGGTGAAGAGGCCACAGGGCAAGTGGGGCAGTGTTAATCTCATGGGGCCATGTCCTTGCCCAAATCTGGAGCAGGCCACATACCCTGATATAGCCTCACTCCCAATTTATGGTAGCCCACTAGTAGACCAGTGGGTCAGACAGAAGAGTTCCATGAGCTGGATCCAGCCCACAAGCTCTATTTTTGACACCACTGAATTAGCCAGTTGACAACCTGCTGAATTCTCCCGTTTTCTCATGTGAATTGTTAAATGTCTAGGAGACTGTTCAGACAACCCAAATGGTCACAATTAGACAACACAAATAATCTAGCACTTGAAAGAAGGAAGGGGATGTAAAAGAATATAAGGCATACCTTTCTTCCCAGGCTTCCTCCCTTACTTTCCTTCCTGTATTCCTAAGCACGAGTACCAAACCCAAAGTCTGTTTCCAGCAAGACTGTTTGAAGTGATGCTAATGCGCAGTAGATTAATTCTGTTGTGCATTAGCGCATTAGCACGGCTTTCACCATGATGTGCTAATGTGTAGTAGAATTAGTCTACTGTGCATTTAGCATCTCGTGTAGATGCACCCTCTGAGAGAAAAATAACCTGATTAAATCACTCCTGGGAAAGTTTCTCCAAGGAGACTAAATGCCTGTATACTTACCTTTCTGAGAGAAGCCACAACACAGCTCACTGGCATTTCAGTGTGCTTTGCTCCCACTTTCCTCCTCCTCCCCACAGAATAGAGTCTGTCACTTGGGCAGCTCTCTACTACTCCAACCAAGTGGGAGCAGAAAATTAAAAGGTATGTGCTGGTGCTATTTTGCAGTAGCGCTGTTTACTATGCATTGTGTTAGTACCTGTTATTACAGGTACTCAACTTAATGCACAGTAACTGCGGCACTTTAATGAGCATGTAGATGTGCTCAATGTGGCAAGTTCTGGTCTGGCAAGACAATCTTGAATGTCTGTACCCTGGTGGTTTCTACTGGGAAAGCAAACACGTCTGTACATGTTCAGATGAGGTCTACAGATGAGACCCACTCAGATTTTCAATTTCTTTCTAATTTTCCTGAGTTCTGAAACAAGGTACCAGGCTAATCACAATTTGTAGCTGATGTGTTTTAAGTACACTTGGCATAGTCCATGAGCTGGGTGGGAAAGTGATTAAAATATAAAATGTGCTTTAACATGATCTTAAAGCTTCTGTATTTGTTTACATTTTTATCTTCTGTTCTCCCTTTAATAGATTTATACCAGCCAGTGAGCAAAATAGGAAGCTGGTAGCTGCCATAAGACAAGGTACAAATATTAGAATAAAAGATTTACCATAGAAAGGTCTGAGCTAGTCATACTTTTAAAATCCTTTTTTAATTTATTTTTTAGGCCAAGTATTTGAGCTTCAAGATTATGTGAAACATAAGTATGCTTTGGATGAAGCTGATGAAAGAGGGTGGTTTCCACTGCATGAAGCTGCTGCTCAGCCAGTTCAACAAGTACTTGAAATCATTCTGGATGGTAAGGGAGGTCAAAATATCACATAGGACTACTAGATGCAGAAGATATGTGATCAGAGCAAAAAAAAAGTTTAAAAAAAAAATTAACAAAAGAATAGACTCAGCCGCTGCAAAAATATGGGCAAAGCACCCACTGAGGCATCTTGCCCATGTCATTCAAACACACTGACCAGATTCTTAGCTCCTGTAACTTGGCACAGGTTGATTTACTTCAATGAACCTGTGCCTGCACCGTACTTGGTCATTTTTAATGGCTTAACTCAGAAATCTACACTTATTCAGCAAATGAGAGCACTAGGTCAACATGAGTCATTTCAGTACTTAGTCATTATAACAGAACTCTTAAGTAAGTAGTTTAAATAGTTGCAAAGTTATTTTCATGAAGGTGGTTACCAGTGTGGCATTTGTATTGTGTGCTTTGTGTCCTAATTCCTGTCATTTTAATTGTGTATTATATTTTCATCTTATTCATTTTAGCATCTTATAAAACAATGTGGGAATACAAAACATGTGATGGAGAAACACCACTAACTTTGGCAGCAAAAGCTGGTCTTGTGAAAAACGTAAGAACATTGCTGGAAAAGGGTGTTTGGTCAAATACCACAAACAATAAAGGAGAAACTCCTCTTCTCATTGGTAATTTTTTCCATTCCATGAATCATGCTAATATGGTTTGCAGAGTTTTCAGTATTCTGAACTGTTGCGTCCGTTTCCTACAGACAAAAAGCTGACCATTACAAGGGGATTTGGGGCCCATCCCTACAAATCCTTATTCATGTGAGTAATCCTTACTCACTTGAGTATTCCCATTAGTTAAAATGATTCAACTATTGCTCAGCTTTTAGAGTGAAAATGAAACATGAATTTAGCTTCCACCAAATAACCAACATTTTGCTTAAGTTTTCAGGGTAAACTTTCCAAGTCCACTGATTCCTCTCGGTCTGATCTTGAATTATTTAAATCAGTGGGAGATTTAAGTGAACACAAGAACAGACTATACTGGAAATTACAAGGGCTTGATGCAGAAGTGATCATGTTATATTTCTCCCCATGTTAATTAATTTGTAGGTTATTAACAATACACGTATAAGGACAAATAATAGAACACATATATTCTTAAGTCTAAAAGGAAATCATGGGCTAAAATATACAAGGAATATAAAGCAGGGATTGAACTTACAGACACTAAATAGAAAGGATAACACTTTATAAGTTGAGGAATAATACTTCAAAAATAACTGTTATTAAGCAATGAAGCCCTGGTTTTTTTAAACAAATTTTAACATTTTTCTTTCATGAAGAGAAAAAACTTGCTCTCTCTTCTAAGCATCTTAGTGTTTACTGAGGAGTTACATTTACTGACAAAGATTATGCTAAGTATTTTAAACATGCTCTTATAAAATATAATGATGAGAAAGACATGTTATATTTCATTACGTTTCACAGCTCGAGAGGCAATAGTTGCATCTCTACTTAAAGTATTTTCTGTTCTTTGTTTTAAATGAGTTAAAAAAGTATTAGCCTTTCTATTCTTTCAGCTTTCCAATGCAGGGGAAAATTAAGTAAAGACCATACACTTGGAATAAATTGCAGTACACCCATCCTGGTTTTCCCCTTTCTCTCCTATATATTTTTTTAAACAAATATCTATTTGTCAGTTCAAGTTCCAGGTCTAAAATCCAACTTTTGAGTCACAATGACCAAAGACTCACAGGCTGACTTCCAGTTCCACGCTCAATTTGGAATCAATCAGACTCTTAGTAAAAAATGCCTAGAATATGCTTTCTGGGTTGCCTTGAAGATTTATTGAAAACATCTCTTAAATCCTGATCCATTTAGCAGAAGATTCTTACATTATATGAACTGGTACTAGTAAGGACTTGTGGAAGCTAGCATGCTGAATAATGGAATAGGGAAGCTCTACCAATTTTTATGTGAAGCCAGAAATCACGCTACTTGTTTTACTGAATAATATTCAAACTACCAGTAACTGGAATCCTTTTCTTTCCTGCTGCATCTGATAAAACAGTTGAGATTTGTTTCTTTATTACGAACAGTGCAAATTAAGTGGGTTGCAAGTTACCTGGATGTGTATGATTTTCATTTTACTGTACAGAACAAAATTACATGCTGAATTAAATAAAAGTTAACAGGGGAAAGTGGAGATGAGCTCCCACCACTCTCAGATTTTCACTGCCTGTACAACCCAGCCCTATTCTGTAATGAGCCATTCCTTTGCAGAGCCATTTTGAGCATGCATCTGCCAACTCCTAAGGGGAGATGAGCCAGCAAGCAAGCAGAATTGTGTCACTATTCACAGTTACAATAATTCACCAAAATTTTGTTTTTTGACAAGGCTATTTAGAATATGCTTAAACATATATTAAAGACTTGACCCCAAGGTTATTGAAGTTTGTGGAGGACTCCTATTAACTTAAATGGGCTTCAACTAAGGCTCCAACGTTCAGGTTTTTAAAGGTTTTTAAAGCTGAAGGTAGTTCCTAGCAGGATTTTTTCAAAATAATACAATTCCCATTAATTTTATTCACAGCTCCTGTCCACATCTTTAGGCACCTAAATATCTTTATTAATTTGATCCCATGCAACTTCTCAAAGCATAAGTAATGAGCACTTGTTAAGGACTGTATCTTTTTTTTTAATTAGAGCCTGGACAAATTTTAATGAAACCCTGTGCATTTTCATAGATTTCATAGACATTAGAGTCTAGAAGGGACCTCGTGAGATCATCGAGTCCAGCCCCACAAAGGCATCAATTTATGCTTGGGAGTTGCCTGTAGGAGTATATATAGTTTCATAGTTGTTAGGGTCAGAAGGGACCTCAACAGATCATCAAGTCCAACCCCCTGCATTGGGCAGGAAAGAGTGCTGGGATCATATGACCCCAGCCAGGTGCTTGTCCAGTCTCCTCTTAAAGACCCCTGAGATAGGAGAGAGCACCACCTCCCTTGGAAGCCCATTCCAGATTCTGGCAACCCTTACCGTAAAGAAGTTCTTCCTGATATACTGTTGAGTTTTTATTACTTTTACAGGCTGATTTTTTTTCTGGATGAGTTGGGTTTTTTCACTTTCAGAATAATCTGTGGTACCAGTTTCCAGTTCTTGTTGAAAGTGAAAATACTAATGTTAGTATTAGGAAAATCAGTCTGTAAAATCAATACAATTTCCATACTATGTAATGGGATAAAATAATCAGACTTATTAAAATTTTAAAGTTTAAAATATTAAGTTTAATGAGTATTAACTTTTGTCAGTTCCATGCAGTAGGAATTTCAGTGAAGCAATTATGTATTAAAATATTAAAACTTGATCTACAAAGAATCTGTAAATGTTTCCTTTAGAATGTCCTGTATTGTATTTCCTCCATTTTCTCCAGTAGCTGCAGAGCAGTAGAACATTGGAGATAAGATACTGACAACCCTTGCTCTCTTAGGACTACCAGGAAGAAAGAATTATTAGTAACACCAAAGAAAAAGGATTTTCCCCCACAACTATCCCCTAGATATTTTCATTTATAATTTCCTGAAAGGTGGGTTTTTTTAGTTGTGTAGCTTTCTATAAGTTTGTTGTCATTAGGAACTGAGCAAAAGACTCAGACCAAGTTTCACTGGAGTCAGAGTAGAATCACTAAAGAAATTCAGAGTTGCTTTTAATTTAATTACTTTTTCCCTTAACTCTACAAAAAGAACAGTCAGTTAAAGAGTTCTTTAGTTGGGTACAAGGGTAAAGGCTGATATATCTCCAGGGGAATAAATTCTGCCCTCAGTTGTGTATAACGAAACTCAATTTAACTATAAGTAGTTAAAATAGTTAAAAACCAATAATAGAATTATCCAAAACCAATGACCTGTTAAAAGCAAGTAATCAAAAAATGGTATGTGATGGATTAACTTGTATGCACATTTAAATATGTAGCTCTCTACCAGTTTGTTTTAATATTAACTGTTTGAATCTTCAAGCTTCCTAGAGTATTGAGATGGGTCAGAAAATATAGGATCAATCCATGTCATTAAGTTTAATCAAATTCTTCATTGAAATTAGCATTGTATCATTGTGGGTAAAATAAAAAGTATGAAGCTAGTGCAGAAATGCAAAATAAAGCACCAAAACCATAAAATCATAGAGTTGGAGGGCCTTGCAATGGTCAGTCTAGTCTAGCCCCCTAATCAAAGGTAGGATGCATTATTCCTAGACCATTACATACAAATGATTATCCAACTTTTCTGGCAGTCTTCCAGTGAATACATATAGAGCCATATGGAAGACAAAAGTATAAATGTTAATGTCAGATATTCACGTTACAATTTGACCATTTGATTTGGTTAGCAAAATGTACATGTATAGGAAATTCTCCTGCAGCCAGTTGACTGCTCTTGGGTCGTGCAGTTATCCAGGAAAATGTGACACTTGGACCTCCAAAAGGCAGAATTTGACCTTTAAGTATGGCTATTGTCAGTTGTAACTTACCTAGTAGTAACCAGTGAATATTACTTTATGCATTAGAAGCTGACAAAATGTGTTGGATACAGTTAGAAAACCAAGGGGACATTGTAAATGTTTGCAACACCATTAATAGAAAAGGGCAATGTTCTGACATTCAACTGTGACATAAATTACAATTGATGTTATCCATATTGGACAGAAATGTGGGTCTAAATACTGAGTTTTGAATTTATATAATATTGTTCCCCAGAGATGACCATAGCAGGGTGTAGGGCCCGGGACAAATCAGTCTGTGCAGGGTCTGGATGCGGTGGCAGAGGTGGAGAGGCCGGGGGGGGGGGAGGTGGTGAACGGCCAGATACGAAGCTGACCCGGCTCTGCAGGGCCCCCCCGAAGCGCGGGGCCCAGGGCAGTTGCCCCAATTTGCCCCCACACAGGGGACGGCTCTGTTGTTTTCACTGGGAGACTGCTCTTGCAAGCCTTCCGTGTGTAAAATGCCTGTAAGAATCATTGGGAGGTTGCAACATGAAGGACAAAGACAGGGAACGTGTCCTATTCAGGAAAGGTGCAAGGAAAGCAGTGTTGTAATCAAAGTAGTTAGCTGATAAAGCCATTCTTCCACTCCCCCCTGCTTTTTTTTTAAACTTGTGTTGCTTTATTTCTGTCTCTGTTTCCTCAAAACACAAGTTGGATTGGTTTCACATACCCATCAAATGCTACATGAATGCCATAACATTTTATCATGGAATCTTAGGGTAGGGCTGGAAGGGACTTCTGAAGTTCATCTAATGCAACTCCCAGCCTGAGGCAGGATCATCCTTATTCAAACCATCCTATACCAATTCATAATCTAAACTCTTCATAAAACTACCATCAACCCTGACACGACACAAGACATAATCCCCTAACCTGCCACAGGTAAAGCAGGGGAACTGTGGCAGCCAATGTCCTTCTTCTGTAAAAGATTGTTAATATAGACTCAAGAAATCCCAGGAAGAGGGCCATGCTTCCCACCATGGAAGAAAGCACAAATCCCCACAGTCTGTACCAATCTGACCAAGGAGTAAAATTCCTTCCTAAGCCTAAATATGGTGATTGGTCTGACCCTGAGCAGAGGTGCAAGACCTTCTAGCCAGGAACCATCAGCTTTAAGTCCTAGCAGGAGCACTGGCACACCCCAGTTAAAATCCCCATCCTTGGCTGCAGCCAACACTCAGTGCCTGTGAGGTAGGCTTAAAAACACCCTGACACGTTGCAGAAATCAGGGGTGATTGGTGGGGTACATGCTTTACAGTGATTCCTTGACAGCTTACATCTACAGTATACAATTGACTCCACCTTTACTTACTGGTGCATTTGGTTCACGGGTTTCTATGGCAAAAGTCTGAATCATGTTGTTGATCTGCTTAACTATTTCAAAATGCTAAAACTGACAAGTATTCTAAGTCTGACAAACTATACCTTGCAACATTTGCAATAACATATTTAATAGTGTCTTTGCCTTTCTTCTTCTTTTTTGTTCTTTCAGCTGTAAGAAGGGGATCTTTTGAAATGGTATCCACCTTGATTAAACACAACTGCAGTATCCACCAGCCATGTGCAAAACGCTGGTCAGCAATGCATGAAGCTGCAAAACAAGGCCGCAAAGATATTGTTTCTCTTCTTTTGAAAAATGGTGGAAATGTGAACCTGAAAGATGGATATGGGGTAACACCATTGGGAGTTGCTGCTGAATATGGTCACTGTGACGTGCTGGAGAATCTTATTCACAGAGGTAGATAGGAAGGAGAAAAATCTGTTCCTGAGCTGTATAAGCATTATCTGGTTACTATGGTATACCTCAGGGGTTTTCAACCTTTTTGGGTCAGTGTACCCCTGGCAGCTGGGGCAGTGGGGAGTTCCCCAGCATCCAATCAATGAGCAGAGGGAGGGGGAGGAGGAGGGGGAAGTGCCGGTGGCACCAGCTGCTAAGTACCCCCTGAAACCATCTATGCATACCCCGGGTTGAAAACCCCTGGTATACCTGATCGTGGTAGAGTGCACCAAGTTTCTTTGAAAGAAAAGAAAGAAAATTACGGATCTTGGTGGACACTTAGAGCAACCTTTTTCTAATTAATTTAGAAAATCTATTTAATTTTTGCTTGTTTAGGATTCCGATATGACTTTTTTCCTTTATCCAAAAAACAAAACAAAACTACTAATTCATTTGTCATGTATCGTGTGACCACCAGGGAGACAGCACAAAGTATCTAATTAGAGATGTGCCTGGGCACCTCTGCACCCTGAACAGCAGCAGTACATGGAGCTGTGTCAGTGGCTGCTGTGGTGGCAGTGGCTAGGCTAGCAGTGCGGCCACTGCCATTTTTTGGCATCTTTCTGCAACTCGATACCTGGGGCACGTGACTGCCTCAGCCCTGCTTTGCTACACTATTGCATCTAATAAATGGAATGATGGTATTTTACAGCCTATTTCATGGGTAGAAACATATCCTTCACACAGCAGAAGGCAAGAAATCCACGGTTTTAATAGGTAGATGGCATTGATTTCTAGACTTAATAGTCTGATTGCAAGAATTTGCTTTTTCCTTGGGTGGTACTGCTTTCTACAACTGCATTCTTGTTTTTTTTCCATAGTATATGAAAGCTTGAGTCCAAATGGCCTGTTATTTATCACTTGCATTATTATGATGGCAGTATTTCTTATTGCCCTGGTGTACAATCCAGTGCTAATCCACAAAGTGGCTTCCATCCAGTCTTTAATGTTCAGTATATTTATGATGGGCCTTTATTTACACTAGTTTCTGCAAGATGCTTTGTGACCAGACTGTATCTGCTTATAGCATATTAATACCTAGCTGAATTGAGAAATTACACAGAGCTTTACATTTTAAGAACAGTATACAAACACAGTCTTAGTTAATTAGTCCACAGTACCTTAAATCCCCCCTCCTCTTTCTTTTGATAGCTTCAGTAACCTGAATTGGATTGTGCTATATTGTTCCCCCCAAAGACTTTCCTGAAATATATCCTGCTTGGCAGGCACCACAGTTTTGAAACTATTCTCCTAAACCATATGATTGATTATTGGAATAATACTTAAGATTATGGTACTTTACACAACAGTAGAGCATTGCAGAAACATTTAGTAATCCTTATTTGAGATCTGCGAGGTAGGGAAATATTATTACAGTACCCATATTTTATAGTTGGAGTGACTGAGATGCAAAGACACAAAGAGAGATAGAGACAACATAGATTAGAACTCAGGAGCTGTTTGCCTGCACTTGCAAATTGGATTAGTTAAACCACATTGATCCACAAAATTAGGGAATAAATATATGTTGCCAAATGAAGCAGATCAGCTGTGCTGGGATGCGTTTTAGCACAACTGATCAGCTTCACTGGGCAAAACAGACTGTGGGGCCCTGCTGCTCCTGGGAACAGCTGGGGCCCAATCCTGTGGGACAATGCTCAGGGCTCCCCTCTGCAAATGGGGGACCCCTGGGTTTCCCTGTTAGCAGAGGCATGCATGGAGAATGCCTGGGCACTCCTGTGCTAGCAAAGACACCCAGGGCTTTCCCATTTGTGGAGATGCACCCTAAGTTTTTATGATGGCACAAAGGCAACATCTTTTTATTACTCGGCTTCATAAAATAGGTTCAGCCCACAGTTTTGACCAGAAGGAATTAGAGAGTTTTGTGATGACTCAGCATACAAATCATCAGGAATACATTTTGATGTTGAGGCCAGTGGTACATGTGCACCTTTTACCATCAGAAACATGTTTCCATGTTATCTGTTTACCTTTTCTTACCAAAATGATATGCAAAAAAATCACAGAATGGGTATAGGACTTTGCATTCAGTGTCCTTAATATTCTTTGCAGCTTTACATGCTGCAGACAATCTAAAGTTTTTCTTAATATTCAATCACATCTCTATAAATCTGAATATTTTCTAAATCTGTCAGAGCCACAACCTCTGTGCCTATTATCCTATAGTAAAGGGCATGTGGAACAGCCATTTAAAACATACCATGTGCAGCAGGTTACATATCAGTGCTTTCTGTGGGTGATCACTTGTGCCCTTCCTTGTGGAAACCTAAGCACCTGTTCTCAAAACATATTGTACAGCTTTTTGCTTTTCACTTGAATCCTCAGCATTTCTCCCATCCTCTGATCTGCTGTCCTCTGCTAGAAGAAACAGTTCTTTAATTCTGATCAAGACGCACACTGCCTTTCTAGTTCCTAGGTAGTTTGGCAGTTATCAACTTTGCACATTTTATTCCAAGCAAACATGTTTAGCCTGATCAACACACATCTCACACACCATTCCATTTTTCCATTGGATCCAGCAAGTTCAATCAAGTTCAAATCTTGAAATGTCTTTGCTCTTCTAAACAACAGCATTTTAACTGTAGAAGCATTACACTTTATCTTTGACTCCTGTGAAGTGCCTTTTGGAACCCTATAGCAGCTTCTTTTAATACTTAAGACCAAGGCTAGGGGCAGGCATTACACACAAACCGATTTAAATGATCAGAAACTGGTTTAAACCTGTAACAGAACAGACATGTAGTGCACATAAACCAGTTTCAAAATGGCCGAAACCGGGCTGAGATAAACCTGGTTGAATGTAATATCAGATTTAATTGATTGAGCTCAACCTGGTTTATGCAATGTCTGTCCCTGACCCCTTCCCGGTTTAACTTAAACCAGAGCCCCCCAGCATCCTGGCATGCTATCTGAGCTGGGTTCTCTGCTCCAGCAGAGCAAGGTTGGTCCCACCCCTCTGCTCCCCAGCCAAGCAGGGACAGGCAGGGGAGGAGGTCTGGCCAGAGAGAGTTTTAATTCCCCGTCTCCCTGTTTCACTTGCAAGGACCCGAGCCACCTCTGCTGGGCACTCCCCACTCTCTGCCACAGCAGTGAGCCAGCATGGTCCCTGAGGCAGAGGGGGCAGGGAGGGGGGTTATTCCCCCCTTTACTCCCACTGCCATTGGGGGACCACAGCTGGGTCTGCCCACCCCAACCGCTGCCACCACTCCCTGTTTGGGGCAAGCGGCAGAATAAGCACTCTCCACTGGATGCCGGAGGGAGGGGGAGTAACCCCTGTCCCTGCTCCCCGCACCTAAGGGGCCCAGCCAGACAGTGTCTGGTCACACCTCTGCCCAGCTGCTTCAGCAGTGAGGAGGCAGGGCCCTTGATGGGGAGGGAGCGTCAGAAGCGTGGATGCAGCTTTCAGCTGCCTATCCCTGGCACAGCTCCCTGTAGGCTGGAAGCTGCACTCACATTGCAACAGGGAGCAGGGAGCAGAGTGGTTTAACTAATCCAGCTTGCAGTTGCAGGGAGAAGTAGTAGCAATGCAGTCACAGCTGCCTGCTGCCTGGCTCCAGTTGGGCACGGGGAAAGCTCCTCTGTGCCACCAAAGCCACCTGGTCTGCGTCAGACTGGAACCAGGTTGTTCTGGCCTGCAGCTTTTAAAGGTTGCTGGCCACTGCTCAAGGCACTCTGGTTTGTATGCTTTCATTTCAATGGATGTTGACAGGGATGCTGTCATGGCTGGTTCTCAGTTTTAGGCCGAGGTTTGCATGCTATGGACAAGTACGAGAGTAGCTTTTATGTAGTTTAATGTAGCTTTTATTCAGTACTGTAAACTCTGCTATGAAATAATCTTTGGTAGAAGTTTGTGTAGCACCCTCATAACAGGCATTATACAAACGTATAGACAGACATGGTCCCTCTACTGACGGTTTCCAGGGTAATTACACAGGAACAACCAGTAAACAAAATACCAAAGGCATGTGTTTTTTAAATTGTTTTAATCTATCATTAGCTTTCTACCTTTGTTAGTGATCAGATACTTCAGCCAGTTTATATTACTCTTCCTATTCTCTGTCCTTCTCAAATATTCTCCCATGTTTTCAAACAAGTAGCAATGCCTGAGCTGCTTTTGTAAAAGACAGGAATACATATTCACTTAGGTATGGTTTTCCCTGGTGTATCAAGTTGCTTCCTGTTGGTCTGGTGCATCAATCTTTTTGACAACTTTCAAGCCTTTGTAAGCATCTACACTCTAAATACCATAGCACCAAGATGTTTAGGAACATCCTCAGAACTTCTTTCTGCATTAAGCAAAGCGTTAACTGGCTGATGAGTTTGTTCTACAAGCAAGAGACTCTGATATAAAATAGGTTAAGAGTTTTCAAGAACATGCTAGCCCATACTTATTTGAGACTAGAAAGAACATGTAGTAGATGTGGAATGAGAAGTATCAGAATTACATTATGTGGTCCAGAAAAATTACCCAGTACATAAGCTGCACTAGTGATTCAATAAACAGACTGATGCTGGATAAACAATAAGGGAACACTGTCTAGTATGCCCATATATATATATATATATATATATATAGATATATATATATATACACACACACACACACACACACACATAGGTATATACACACACTATTTAATTGTATCAGGGCTCATTAGGAGATACTGTGGCAATGATTCTGCGTTACAAAATAGTTTACATATATCTGCCACATCTTGTGCTTTTAACCCAGATTACAAGGTTTTTACTTTAATAGCCATAAGGATAGAAAATATGACCTTAACCTTTTTGCTTATAGTGCCAAAACACTTCTGGGTTTATCTCAATCCACACAAAGTTATTAAAATCTAAATTTAGCTTTGGAACCTAGGTTTGCTTGTAAAAAATGAATGTCTCCAGCCAGCATTCTGCAACCTGTCTCTGCATCTCAGAACACACTTTTCCTTCCCAGATTAGATTTCTTGGGAATGTACTTAAATAAAGTTAGCACAGTATAACAGCAGCTTAACTAAGAGGGGGTGAGCATGGCACCATCCCTGGAATCCAACTTAGATGGGGCCCTGGAATTATGGCTCCCTTGGGGAGTCTGTCATGGTAGCAGCAGCCTCATGTCATGGCATTAACACCCAGGTGTGAGGAGCAGTAGCAGCCAGCAGCAGGCAGACAGCAATGGGGTAGCAGCAGCCATAGTCTTTGAGCCCCTGGGGCAAGTAGCACTAGCCACCCTCTCTCCTCCTTCCTCTCCACCCCTGCTTTCTGGCACCTGGCACTCCTCCACCCAAGGTGCATAGGGTGAGAGGAGAGGTTGCCCAGGGTGCAAAATTTGTTAGTTATACCTCTGCAGTTTAACAATATGGCAGAATTTAAAAAGGTAAAAATGTACAGGTCTGAGATTTGACCTGCTTTGAAAGGATGGCAGAATTCAATGAGTCCTAAATTAAACATTTCAATCCTAAACACATGTGCACCTCATGAGAGCACTAGTATACCCCCTGACAGGTCATGCTCCCTGCTTAGGCAATGGGCAGGGGGGCAGGCAGGAGCACTGGTGCCCCCCCTGTGAGTACCAGCTGGGGAGTGGGAGTGCTGGATGAAACACCGCGGCCACTCCCAGGAGCACTGCGGCCACTTCCTGGTAGGCTGTAGGGGGACCCCCCCTCTGGTCAGCAAGATTGGCTGTGGAGGGATGCCTCCCCGGTCACTGAAGGGTCACTGGGGGGGCACGTGCCCCCCCGACTAAGGTGGTACCAGTCGTCCATGTTCAAGATGGAAACATCTTGTTTTGGAAATATACACATCTGTGTCTGTGATTGATGATTATGGCCTTGAAATTCTAAACTTGCCACAGTAAATTTCTGTTCTCTTTTTAGAGACATAATTCTTATATCTGAAAATGAACAGAAAAGATATCAAAGTGTTTTCTTTAAGGGAAAATGTCTCCTCTTTGGGCTCAATGTTTCCTTCATATCCTTCCTCCAGGTGGTGATGTACATGCCATAGCAGATGATGGTGCATCAATAATGTTTGAAGCAGCTGGCGGAGGCAATCCAGATTGTATAGCTCTTCTATTGGAATATGGAGGAAGTGGTAATGTGCCCAACAGAGCAGGACAGCTCCCCATACATAAAGCAGCATATGAAGGACATTATTTGTGAGTATAATCATTGGCTTCAAAGACTTCCCTAAGACATACTGTGCATGCCTGAATCATCTGCAAGCTACACAAGGGAACGCCAAAGTGAAGTACTATAAACTCACCTCACACACACAGACCTGGCAACTTACATAATTGCATGTGCACCAAAAAGCACAACCAAAACTCAGAGTACCCTGTACTACTCTAACATGGCTGCATTGCATCCATTCCTGGGTTTTAGCACATACAGAGCTGACATCCTTTACTTCACAACTCGAAAGACAGCATGTATATGCCCACTGTGACTATTATTAAATCAAAACATGAATTAATTCCATTCAAATTCAAAGAATCAATTACAAAGTCCAAGTGAAAAAGCATTTATATTTGACAAGTACATAACTAACTTAGTTGTAATTAGTGCTCCAAGACGACATCATATGTGCACAGTATGTAATCTGGGGGTAAAATTAAAGCATTATTAGCATTTTTATCCTGCCTTGAGCAAGAGTTTGCACTGGATGATTTCCTAACGTCCCTTTCAGCCCTATTGTTTGCAATAAAAATTTTTAAATAAAATAAAAATTTTTAAAAGCCCCCCAGCACTAAATGAAAGTCACTGGGACACAATGCAGATTTACCTTCTATATAGCTTCTTTTAAACCAATGCAGCCTCACTGAGTATAACTGGGTACAAAAGTTTGCCTGCTAGGATTGTTTTGGTGTAAACAAAGGCAAAATCTTGCTCTTCTTGTAATGTGTCTATCAGGTAGAAAACAGGCCATCCAGTTTTGATCTTTGTTTTGAGATCAGGGAGGGGTTGGTGTCTGTTTAGCTTTTGCACAAATAACATTTTTCTTCACTATTTTCTTAGGGCACTGAAATATCTCATTCCAGTTACATCCAAGACAGCAATCCAGAAAAGTGGGTTAAGCCCCGTTCATTCAGCAGCTGAGGGCCAGAATGTTCAGTGTCTAGAACTCCTCATTGAAAATGATTTTGATGTCAATGCACTCCTGGCTGAACACATTTCAGAAAGCTACGATGATGAAAGAAAAACAGCACTCTATTTTGCTGTTTCTAACAATGATGTTCTCTGCACAGAAATGCTACTCCAAGCTAATGCAGACCCAAATAAGGACCCTCTAAACTGTCTTCTTGTGGCAGTGAGAGCTGGTAACCATGAAATCGTAAGGTTACTTCTATCCCACGGAGCAAATGTCAATTGCTACTTCATGCTCATTAATGATACCCATTTCCCCAGTGCCATACAGTACGCTTTGAATGATGAGGTAATGCTAAGACTGTTGCTCAATCATGGATACAAGGTGGAGATGTGTTTTGATTGTATGCATGGGGACATCTTTGGAAGTTCTTTTGTGTGGTCAACTCCAGAGGAAGAGGTGCTACCAGGATGGACACCTTGTATAATAAAGGATAATCCAGTAAGTATATTCTCCACTTTGTAATCTTCATTTCTGTCATTGCTTTAAGATTTTCCATTTTTTATGCAGAACTAAAATTAAGGTACCGCTATACTTCCCTTTTTAACCCCCCTTTACAAAGCAGCCTTTTCTCTGTTTCAATTCTGATATATGTACAGTAGTTTTGAGTATTGACTATTGATTAGAGCATCAGACTGGAAGGCATACATATGGGTTCTGTACTCAGCTCAGTTAATGATTTGCTGTCTGTTTTTGGAAAAATATTTAGTGTTTGCCTGATCCTGCAAACTCTTAACCATGCGAGTAATCCTATATGCATGAATGGAATACTGTACTTACAAAAATATACTTGCATAATTGTTTGTGGGATTGAGATGTTAGATCAACATTTTTTAAGTGCCCGGTAATGTTGGATGCCAGTTTAACCTCCTTTTCAGAGATACTGAAAACCCACAATTCCAGCGGTGTCAATGACATTGGAATGCCTACTAGCAACAAGCATTATTTAATCACACAGAGTGCACAAGATATTGCCAACTTATTTTTAGTAACATGAGTACAACAAAGGCACTGGAAGTGTTTTCTGATCAGCCTTCCTTTCAGGAGTGTCAGATACTTTGGTGGGCTATTTTAGGAACCAGCCCATGATCTTAGAAGGCCATACTCAGAAGATATTTGGAATCGAAATATAATTAAGGAAGTCTGAAAGCATTGAGACCATTGGTTGAACAATAATGCTGAATATTTTATTGTTGTTGCACAGGTGATGAATTTTTTTGCACTGGGTATATAGTTCTAGGCCTAAAGAGAAATCAATATGGAACAAAATTATTAAGATATTGGACATTATTTAAATTACTAAAATATGTTCATTATTTTAATAATGAGTTATTAACATTATTAAAATATTTTCATGGTTAGTGGCTTCAGATCTCTGTACAAACAAATGAAGAAATCATAGAATCCAGATATAGATAGAAGGGCCCTTTTAATGACTTCTTGATGTTTTAGTCTTGGATTGTTGTAGTATATTTTCTAACACTTTCAGTTTTTAAATCTTGTTTAACTTGTATGAAATTTTTAAAACTGCATCAGTGGGATGTCCCTATACAGGATTTAAAAATAATATAATTTGTTTTTCCTTTCAGTTTTGTGACTTTATCGGAGTTCCTTGGCTGAAACATTTAGTGGGAAAAGTGGTTCGTATTTTAGTAGATTATATGGACTACGTTCCTCTGTGCCCAAAACTTAAGTTTGTCCTAGAATCACAGAAAGAATGGCCAGAGATACGTCACATATTGGGTAAAAATCCAACATTTGTTTAATAATTGCATTAGTTGTTTGAGATTTTAAAAATCATCCCCTTACCAGATGACACTTATCCTAAAGTTTTTGTTTGTTTGAATTTACCTACTAGTCCAAGGACCCAGCCTTTTTCCTTTGCTCAGATAGGAGCAGACCTTCTGCAACTGTCAGTTGTCCTAGTCCCACTGATTTAAATGGAATATGACAGTTTACTCTAGCTGAGGATCTACTCTTGAGGAGTAGCTTGCACTATGGGAAGCCTTTTACTGTATTTCCATGTGATGACCTGAAGTATAAGGTGCTTCTCCAAGCAAGTAGCAGTGACAGAATCTCACTTTTCATTAACATGTTTTTCTAACTCTGACAAGTTGAACCTTTACTAAGGCTCACATTTTCATCATTCCACTCTCTCCTTCATCTTTAATAGCTCTTTATGGAGCAACATGTAAGTGTGTTTAAAATCTTGGAACATTCCAAATGTTAGATGTTGGCATTTCCTATGCTATGCAGTAATTACTAGGGGTGTGCGAAATGGGCCGTATTCAATTTGGATTCAGATTCAGCCTGAATCGGGGAGTGATTCAATATGTTGATTCGGATCACTGTCCCCAATTCGATTCAGCTGAATCTGAAGATTTGATGCCAATTCAGAGAATCAGCGATTTGGCCATAGACACAGCTTTAAATGTTTTTTCTATATACCTCGAGGTACCAGGAGTGGCTCGTGAATGCTGCAGCGCTGGGGCAGATGGAGCATTCAACTAAAGTTTTGCTCCCCCGCCCCCCAGCTCAGCAATCGGCCACAGGGGGACCCCAAGTGCCCCGCCAGACCCAGGAAACACCAGTTGCCAAGCCGGGAGTTGTGCAGGGGGGCCCCCCAATGTGCTCCCCGGTGGACTCGAAAGTGGACTGGAAGTGCTTCTGGTCCACTTCTGGGTTTGCTGTCAAGTGCGCTGCGGAGCCCCCTGTGCTTCTGTGGGACGCTCCATATACCCCACCATCACAGCATTCGTGAGCTGCCTGGTATCTTGAGGTATGTAGAAAAAACATTTAAAGCTGTGACTATGTCTGCCTCTCTGAATCTTTCCGAATCTCTCTGAATTGATTTGGAGGTTTCCAGTTTGATTCAGAGAGATTAAACAGTCTCCCAATTCAATTCGGATTTGGAGATTCAGCCACCAAATTGGGCCAAATCACCGTCAAATCGAATCAGGGACCGAAGCTTCACACAGCCCTAGTAATTACCTGTATCTGCCTTATGCAATATACATTATAGGGCAGCTATTTTCAGCACTTGACTTGGGTGCATCTCATGGTTTCTTGTCTATGCCTGTATTTTAAAGGCTCAAAAACTACATGGGATATTTAATTATAATATAAACCTTAGCCTTCACTGACCCAGAGATTCAGGAACAACAATTTAGGAAGATGCCATGAGAGCACAACTGGAACTCATGAGAAGACACTGGGATTTCATGTAGATCAGGGGTGGGGAAAATGCAGCCTGGGGGCCAGATGTGGCCTGCCAGGCCATTCTATCTGGCCCGCGGACCCCTAAAAAATTTAGAAAATTAACATTTATCTGCCCTGGGCTGCCTGTCATGTGACCCTCAATGGCTTGCCGAAACTCAGTAAGCTGCCCCCTGCCCAAAATAATGGCCCGCCCTGATGTGATACAAGGGCGGGCCATTATTTTGGGCCCGCCCTTGTAGATGGGCCTGCTTTCAGTAGATCATTTAAGATCTGCCAAGATCTTAAAACTGAGAACTCAGATTTAGAAGGGGCTGAATTCCTTTCCAGCGCTAAAGGACTTTTCCCTCCTGATAGGCAGAAACACCAGAGGTAAAATCTCTGCCACATTTAAGTCAATGACAGATGTCCTATTGACCTCAATGGGCCTAGGATTTTTCCTCTTAAGTCAATTATTCAGAGTTTCCTATTTCTTATTAGGCATGTCTACATGTGCAATTAGGGTGGAGCAACACACTCCAGCATTTATTGCTCCTGGGCATGCTGTTTGCACATGATCCCGGGACCAGAGGACTTTGAGCTAGATTGGAGCAGCTCCAGCTGGCATGGGGCCAAGGGGCCAGCCTGCCAGCCCAGGGTTGCTCTGACCCTTCTCAATGTGTTGTGGAGGGGCTAGCTTGGGCATGAGAGTACTCCCGTGCAGGGCTAGCCAGCAGGCAACCCCTGCACTGAAGTACACCCATGCCTCAACTAGCTCCATCAGTGTACTGCTGCAGAGGAAAAAACTCTGTAGCAGGATAGCACTTGTATTTACAAGTACTACCCTGCTGCAAAGTTTATTAGTTTACTCCAGCCTAATAGCCCCGCACATGTAGATGTGAGACATTTTCTGCAGAACTAATTAGTCAACTCCATAGTAAATGTCTCGTATAGACATGCCTATTATGTGCTTAGTTAGTCCTCCCTTTTTAAAAAATTCTATGTTCAGTCACTTAAATTAATAACACAGGTAAATAATTATTTTGGTTACGCTATTTGTGTGTCATTTAAAGCAGCTGCAATTCAATTTTGAATAGTTGCTACTAGACCCGTTGCACAGACAATGTTCACATACCTTATTATGTTGCATACTATGTGCATTTCTTTTCCAAAAGTCAGCTGCTGTGCAGCTGCACATTATAAGGAAAAAAAACTGTCATAACAGTTTCTGGCTCTGCCTGGAGAAAGCCAAAGTAATGTTGCAGTGCTGCACCTGGGGTTCCCTAGATGCTGGCTGTGGACACTTTCTCTTTCCCGACCAGAGGGTCCTGTTACAGAAGGTGCCTCTCAGTTACTTACTGCTAGTTACCAGTATTTTCAAGGAAAGATCTTTGTTTCTGCCTTTCAAAGAACAAGATACTTATTTTATTTGAGGGTGAGAGTTGTATGCAAGAAAATACAGTGATTTCCTGAGGCAATATGCAGCTTGCCTAAATTGATACTTACACAGCATATCATGGTAGAGCTTTTAGCCTGCTAAACATCTACAATCATTTAAAAATATATTTCTACATAGGTACTCAAATAATAAAGTAGAATTTCTTATTTGAAACCAACACCTATTTAATATGTTTCTGTACATTTATTAGAACATACAATCTAACAGATGACTAATGCAAGCTTTTTTAAGCCTTCATCAAAGCAGGGTTCTCGTTCTATTATGGAAATAAATACAAAATTCTCTTTGAATGAATGTGAAGATTAAACTGATAAAAAGCAGAAACTTCTAGTTAAACAGACATTCCATCTTTGCTTTTGTGGCTTACACTATCAAGCAAAAAACTTTTTTTTAGAGTTTGTTGCTTGGTGTTACAATTTTAAAGTTGTTTTGTTATCTAAATTGTCCAAACTTCAAGAACTTTGAAGTCTGTTATTCAGATCAGAGAAAACGCCTTAACTATATAGGGTGCGTCCACACAAGCGCGCACGTGCCTCTTGCAGAGTCTCAACTCCCTTTGAAATGTTGCAAAAGGCACGTGCAGGAACAAAAAAAAGTTTCCCACACGACAAATTTGCAGTGCAGGGCCAAAATTAGACACCTGGATATCTAGGGGTCAAAAAATACCCTAGGGGAAAAAAGCAGAGCAGGGCACAGTCCAGGACCATGCCCTGAGGCAAGCGGTGGCTCTGTCCTCCACAGAGACACTCTCATAGCCAGCCAGAGCATCTCTATGGCTGGCCCTCACCCCGGTGCTGAAGCACAATGCCTGCCTGTGCGGGGCAGGCAGCGGTTCAAGATGCAGGGACCTAAACCCGGCTTCATGCTGGGTAAGTAGGGAATTGGTGGGGCTGGAGTAGGGGGGCTGGAGTAGGCCGGCCCCAGCCCCCATTTGTTCCCCAACTTCCCATTCATTCCTCCGCCCCCTGCTTGCTCTCTCACCTGGCCCAGCCCCACCACACTCACCAGCAGTAGCAGCAGTGGTTGGGGCCACTCGGGGCTTCACGGCACAGCACCCCTGTGCGGGGGGACAGCAGGGCTCGGCCCCATCTGCCTGGCACCTCTGCTGCCACATTGCATGGGTATACCCAGCTTGGCAGGGCACTGCACTGCACACTGTCTCAGAGCCCTAACCCACTCAGTCTGAGTGGCACTGAGCCCCAGGTGACAGCTGCAACACCTCCGAGCTTCCAGACAGCACACGATGCCCTGCTGAGCCAGGCTGCACCTGCATAATGTGGTAGCTGCAGCACAGGTGCCAGGCAGCCGGGGCCGAGCCCCAATGCTCCCCGCTGCCCTATGCCACACAGGGGGGCTGTGCCATGAGGCCCCGAGTGGCCCCAACTGCCGCTGCTGCTGCTGGTAAGCTGCGGGCAGTGCAGGAGACTGGAACCGGGCAGGGGAGTGATTAGGGGGGGCAGGAGCTGAGAGGTGGAGAGATCAGAAGTGTGGAGCTGACTGGGGGAAATCCCTGAATCATCTCCAGCCTCCTGAACACTCCCCAATCATCTCCAGCCTCCTGCTCATTTTCCTACTTGTCTCCAACCTCTGGAAGACTAGAGACAGAGCAGGAGAATGAGCAGACGGCTGGAGACAAGCAGGGGAATGAGCAGGAGGCTGGAGACAAGCCCCGGAGATGTATTGAAGACTTCCCCTGCTCCTGAGGCTGGAGATGAGCAGGTGAATGAGCAGGGGGCTGGAGACAGGCAGGAGAACAAGCAGGGTCTGGAGAGAGAGGGAGGGAGAGTTGGGGGGCGGGGGCTGTAGCCCTTGGGGGAGGCTGGGACCCTGCAGGCAGGGAAGTCCATGTGTTGTGTGGGGTGGCTCTGCCCTGGGGCGGGGCAGAGGACCCACCCCTCCTAAGCAGCCCCCACACCCACAGTCCCCTTACACCTACCCACATACTGACCTGTATCCCTCCACACCCACCCACCCTGAGATGTCAACATTGCTCTAGTTAATTTTTTTTTGTTAGCGATACATTTATATAGAAATAAAATTAAATTTTCTTATTAAAAGCAGAAAAAATAACACTTTCTTTTCATAGATTTGATATAAATGTTATTAGAACACATATATTGACATTCTCAATCTGACTCATGATCACCAAATTCATAGCCTTGTTTTTTTCCAACTTGCTATTGTTTTAGATAATCCCCGTGCCTTGAAGCATTTGTGCCGCTTGAAAATACGTGAAGTTATGGGACTAAAGAGGTTACAGAAACTGAAATCAATGAAGAAGCTTCCTCTTCCACCAGTTCTCGAAAACTATATCCTGTATAAGGAATATGATCTATATGGAAAAGGCCTGACCTTGGATTAGTTTAAACACTGCTGTTTAAAATGTGTAAATTACTAATTTCCTTGTTCCTTTTTTTATTACCAGATTGAGAATTGTTCAGTTTTCTTATGCATTTTCAAAACCTGTAAGTTTTTGCTGTAAATAGGCCTTTAACAGAGCACACATTTTGTCAAAAGACTAGTATGTTAAAATTAAATCTAACTTTTTATGTTTTACTTTAACATTTTATCTTCCAATGTGATATATTCTAAGACCATGGAGGAGGAGTTGGTAATCATTGTGCAAAGTAGAACACTCTAGATTTGTTTTTAGGCAAGTAATATGTCCATGTTACTCTAGATAAACAGTTTCTTTAATATCCAGTGATTCTCAATCAGGGTGAAATGGTATCCTGGTGGAGGGTGCTTTGGGATCCTTACAAAGATGCAGTAGGGTGCCATGCAAAGTTAGCATGTGTGCAAACATGATTTACAAAATAAACCTAGAGATTTCACATAGAAATCCATTGTGTTAAAACTATTCTGACCTGCTATGGTCTTGCCAAGTTCTTTGCAATTTTTCTGTAGTCAAAAAATCAAGTGAAAACTAAGAGCTGGCATTTTCTGAGGGGTTCCTTAAGTCTAAAAAGGTTGAGAACCACCAATCTAGTCTAAGCAACATTGTCTACTGATGTTTAATATGCAAAATTGTTTGAAAAATGTGAAGCAAATAAAAATACCCCTTGTTCTATTTGTATGACAACACTTGACTGCAGCCACCTTTCACATATTTAGCTTGGAATCTGACATATATATTTTAAAACATGGTCCTATTATGTAAAATGCTCCCTGAAAAAAAATCTTTTTCTAGGTCTAAACCAACCAGACAGCAATGATCTTATTTACTACTATTGCA
This sequence comes from Alligator sinensis, assembly GCF_000455745.1. Lineage (NCBI taxonomy): Eukaryota > Metazoa > Chordata > Crocodylia > Alligatoridae > Alligator > Alligator sinensis. The sequence goes on from NW_005842106.1 coordinate 541,225, forward strand.
GAGTTCAGGGGTTCCTGGGAATGACATTTGGGCATACCTGGGAAAAGGTAGTGAGAGGAAGGCTTTAAAAAGAATGTGTTTTTAAATAAAAGGAATGGGATGTGAGGAAAGAAAACAGGATGGGCAAGGAAATGTCCACTACACCCTTATTTCATAGTTTCACAGATGTTAGGGGCAGGAAGGGACCTTGCAGATCATTGGGTCCAGCCCACTGCACTTGGGCAGGAAAGACTGCTGGGGTCAAATGAAATGTCGAGAAGCTTTTTGAAGATCGCCAGGGTGGGTGACTGTGCCACCTCTGGGAGAAGCCTGTTCCAAACCCTCGGCACTCAACTTGTAAAGAAGTTTTTCCTTATGTCTAGTCTGAAGAGATCTTCAATCAGTTTGTGCCCATTGTTTCTTGTCCTCCCCTGGGGATCCTTGGTGAATAAATGCTCCCTCAAGCCCTGATGTACACTCCTGATATATTTACTGTATTACTGTTCAACAAAATTCTGTGGGCCTTTTTGTTGCCTAGTCGGGAGGGTTAGCATGGGAAAAATCAGAAGAATATAGCTACAGTAAAACCTTTGTTATCTGGTACCCACGGGAAATGAAGGGTGCTGGATAACAAAATATGCCATTTAACTGAGTGGCCCAAACAGGTGTCTTTGCCTGTTCGGGCTGCCACCTGTCTCACTGCATCTGGGGTGTTGCTGCCTGTCCTGCCGCGTTGCCACCCCTCTCACGGGCCCCGTAGTCCCCAAGGGACAGGGAGGGGGGACCCGCACAGGCTGCTATGGCCCAGGCTGTGGGGGCTTGGCAGCTCAGGCTGCTTTCCCCCAGGCTGTGGGGGCTCCACAAAACTGGAAGCGCCACGGTGGCAACTTCTGGTTTCACTTTTCCCTTAAAAGCCGGCATGCTGGTTAACAGAGCATGCCAGCTTGTAAGGTGCCGGATAACTCAGTTTTTACTGTATTTTAATCAGTGTAACTGCCCACAAAATGGATATATGCTCTAAGTGTAATAGCTATTCCAATAATAAAGGAGGGATGTGGGAAGCAAAGCCTCAATGCCTGTGCAAGAAGCAGAAAGGAACCCCTCATCCTTGCCATTCTTCCTTCACACTGCTACATCTGCTGCAAACAATCATGATTCTCCTTGACTTAAAGTGGTAGCAGGGCTGACACAAGGATTCTTGTTGCCCTAGGCAAATATAATTTGCAAATTGTGAGGGGCAGCAAAACCAGCTGCCATTGTTGCCTCTCCCTACAATTTGCCACCCTAGGTGGCTGCATGACCCTGAATGGTAGGAACTTGTGTTTTGGCACTAGAGTTCCAGGATGTGCATTGTATAACTCAAAGTTGGGAGGACTTTCTCAAGTGAACTGTTTTTCCACTGGAAAAAGTCTGTTCATCAAAATTGAACCATTCCATGGAATCTGTTTGATGTTGATGAAAGTTGAACAGAAAGCAGGCAGATTTCCACCAGAAATCTGTCTTGTTTCCTCTCAGTTCACTCTTTTGGGTCCTAATGAGCCTGAACAGGGGGTGGGGGGGAAGACTCCTCACTAGCCTGCTAAGAGGACTGGTAGAGAGCCGAGAGCCAGGGAACCCACAGGTCCTAAGTGCTCAGGTTCTTTGGCTTCTCTGTGTCTTTCCCAGGAAGACAAGAGGAAAGCCCTAGAAACAAAGCTCTCAAGTTTGACCTGGCTGCCAGGATCTGCATTTCTGGATCAGGCAGACTGTCCCAGAATGGCCAACCGTAGGACTTTCGTTCTGGAGGAGAATTTTGAAAATTTTGGATTTGTTCTAAGTCATAAAACATCACAATTCTCCAAAAAGACAGTGAATCTTATTCCATGGAGCTCAAAGGACATGGTGGATTCACCATTTCTCAGGGTCTTTAACTCAAGACTGGATACTTCCCAAATTATATGTTCTCCCTAAATGCAAGTTAGGTTTTAGTCACACCACAAATTATTGAGCTCAATAAAAGGAAAGCTGGATGTAAAGTAAATGTCTGGCTTTGAACCCTGAATCTAGCAATCATGATATAAGTATATATGTGCTCATAATATATCACAACCTGCAAGAGAAACATGCTCAAATAACACTTTCTTTAGCTAGTTCCAGTTCTACTCTCATAGTCCATAGGCCAAGGTTTAAATTTAGGACTCCATCCTCTCCTTTGGTCAGAGTGAAACAGAGGCATCAGCATTCAGCTCCAGGGCAGTAGGATTTCCCCAGGTGTTCAAAAAGCATGGGTTAGGCCCCCAAACTTCATGCAATTGGCTTGAAAAATATAAAATTCTAAAAAATAGTGCATTTTGTCCTTTTTTTTGTACTTTCACGATGAGCTCCTTACATTTCTGAAGATTTTTCTACACAGCATTGAAGATTAGACATTTTGGTTATTATTTTTAACCAAAATCTGAAATGCTGATATAAATCATGCATCTCCAGGAGCTGAGATTTAAAATAAAAAAAAAATCCCAGATGTCATGAGCCTTGTGATAAGATTGCAAGAGTTGACAACCCTGTGGCAGTTGCATTGCATGGTCTGTGATGCAGCAGTTTCTCCAGTCTATCTTGTAATTTGTTCTTCATATGACAATCACACCTGAAGGCCAAAGTTTATTCATAGATGTTAGGGTCGGAAGGGACCTCAATAGATCATCGAGTCCGACCCCCTGCATAG
>NW_005842106.1:545283-561878 GCF_000455745.1 Alligator sinensis
CTTCAGCACCCTTGGATGGAGCTCATCCGGGCCTGCCGACTTAAAGGCATCCAGTTCTTCCAAGTGACTCTGCACCAACTCAGGGTCTGCGCATGGAAGTCTGGCGCCTTGGTGCTGCCTCTCTACAACCCCAGTGTGAGATTTGTTGTGCCCCTTGCTTAGGAACACTGAGGCAAAGAACTCGTTGAGGAGTTCAGCCTTGTCCCCTCTGTCCGTCACCAATTGTTTCTGCCCATTTAGCAGGGGTCCTATTCCTCCCTGGGCCTTCCTTTTACTCCCAAAATATCTAAAAAACAATTTCTTGTTGTCTTTTACTTGGGTTGCCATCCTCAGCTCCATGGCAGCTTTGGCCCGTCTAACTGCCTCCCTACAAGCACGAGCAGAGGAGGTATATTCATCTTTGGTGATCTCTCCCTGTTTCCACTTTTTATGTGCTCCCCTTTTGTCCCTTAGGCTGCCCTGGATTTCTCTGGTCAGCCAGGGAAGCCTCCTGGCCCTTCCCCCTTTTGCCTCGCTCGGGGATCGTCTTGCTTTGTGCCCGAAGGATCATTTCCTTAAGGCACAGCCACCCTTCTTGAGCTCCCATCACTTCAAAACTCCTACTCTGCAGTGCATCCTTGACTAATCGCCTGAGTTCATTGAAATCAGCTTTCCTAAAGTCTAGCACTTTTACCCTACTAGTTACCTTACCCACTCGACGTCTTATGGTGTATTCTATTATTAGGTGATCACTGACCCCCAGATGGCTACCGATCTGGAGGTCCCCTACCATGTCATCCCCTGTTGCCAATACCAGATCCAGTATGGCATTCCCCCATGGAATGCCATACTGGTTACATTGGAATGTAACCAATTCCAGTTCCAATGTAACCCCCATGGTTACATTGGAACCCTACTGTTTGAAGCACCATATAAACAGCTAGTGTTAGGTTTTGAGCTTGAAAAACTGGCTTTAAGCTTACATGTAGAAACGGTCATAGCCAAATGAACAATTGTTGCCCTCTGATACTGGCCCTCCCAATCCAAGAGAGCTAACACAGCTGACCCTTGCACCAAGCTAAGGGGATGAGCTTCCATTAGGTGGACGGTTCTATATGTTGATAGATGTTAGGGGCTAGAGAGACTTCACAAGATTATTGGGTCCAGCCCCCCTGCACTAGCCAGGAAAGACAACTGGCGTCAGGTGACTGTCCAGTCTCCTCTTGAAAATTTCCAGGGTAGGTGATTGCACCACTTCTAGAGGGAGTTTATTCCACAGTCTGGACACAATGGAAGTTTTTCCTAGTGTTAAGCCTGCAAAGGTCTGTGGCCATTACTCCTAGTTTTCCCCAAGGGTGCCCCAGTGAATAGTTGTTTGCCAAGCCCCTGATGTATTTCTCTGATGTAGCGGTAAGCTGCTACCAAGTCCCCTCTCAGCCTTCTCTTTTTTAGGCTGAAGAGACCCATGTTCTTCAGCCTTTCCTTGTATGGCTTGCCTTGCAAGTCTCCGATCATAAGGATGGCTCTTCTCTAGACTCTCTCAAGCTTTTCCACATCCCTGTTGAAGTGTGGCACCCACAAATGGATGCAGTACCCCAGCTGCAATCTCACCAATGCTGAGTAAAGTGGAAAAATCACTTCCCTGGTTTTGTTTGAGATGCATCAGTTGATGCATGCCAGAGTATTGTTTGCCCTGCTGTCTACAGCATTGCACTGCCAGCTCATGTTCATACTATGGTTTATTATTACCCCTACGACCCTTTCAGTGATGGTGCTAGTCAGTTTGGCACCACCGAGCCTGTGTGTTGGGGATTGTTCGTCCCCAGATGAAGCACTTTACACTTCAAGGTTGAACTTCACCTGGTTCTGATCTGTCCAACTTGCCAGCCTGTCAAGGTCTGCCTGTATTTGCAGCCTATTTTCAAGCATGACCACACTCCCCCATAACTTAGTGTCCTCTGCGAATTTAGCCAGTGAGCTCTTCACCCCCACATCCAAGTCATTGATAAAGAAGTTGAAAAGCACTGGACCAAGCACAGACCCCTGAGAGACACAACTGGCCACTTCGCTAGGACGACACAGATCTGTTCATTAGAACTTTCTGGGTCCTACCCCACAGCCAGCTTCCTACCCCCCGACTGTCAAGCAGTTAAGCCCGCAATCCCCCAATTTGCCCATGAGAACATCATGGGATACCAGATCAAAGGCCTTTTGGATGTTTTGGTATACAATGTTGACCTCTCTCTTACCCAGGTGGTGAGTTACCTGGTTGTAGAAGGAGATGAGATTGGTAAGACAAGACCTGCCCACAGTGAGTCCATGCTGACTGTCATTCAGAATCCTACCTTCTGCAAGCATATCACACATATACTCCTTGATGAATTTTTCCAGGATTTTCCCTGGGATAGAAGTTGAGCTAATTGGCTTATAGTTACCCAGGTCCTCTCGCCTCCCCTTCTTGAAGATGGGCACAACATTGGCCCTCTTCCAGTCTTCAGGCACCTCCCCCAAGCACCATGAGTTTTAGAAGTTTCACCACAGGTCCTGCGAGGACTTTGGCCAGCTCCTTCAGCACTCTCGGATGAAATTCATCCAGTCCTGTTGATTTATAGATGTCTAATTTCTTTAACTGATCATGTACCAGCTCAACATCAATAGTAGGAAGGCAGTTATTCCCACCATGCCCATTCTGAACCTTATCTAGTATGATTTTCCCCTTAGTCTGGTGAAATACCAAAGCAAAGTAGTTATTCAGGAGTTCAGTTTTCTCCCGAGTATCAGTAACCAGCTGTCCTGAGATGTTAAGCAATGGCCCCATACTTCCATTTGTTTTCCTCCTGTTCCCTACATACCTAAAGGACTTCTTATTGTCCTTGATTTCTGTTGCTAGTTTGTATTCAGTCACCACCTTAGACTTTCTAATCTGCTCTTTACAAGTGTGAACCATTGTTGTATAGTCCTCCTTGGGGACTGTCCCAAGCTTCCATTGTTTGTATGCCTCTTTCTTCTTTTTCAAGAGGGCCATGATATTCCTATTAAGCCAGAAGGGCTTATCAGCCCTTCCTGCTACCTTTCCTCCACATGGGAATGAAGTTCTTTTGGGCTCTGAGGATCGTGTCTTTCAGGAACAACCACTCTTCGTGCACTCCTTTCACCTTCGGTCCCTAGTACCACAGCACTTCTCCTACTATAGCCCTCAGCCTGTTGAAATTCACTTTTTATAAGTCCAAAACTTCAACCCTGTTAATTGATTTACCTGCCTTGTGACGGATAGTGAACATGATGGTTTCATAGTTGCTAGTTCTCAAGAGAACTCCAGATCAAGCTTCCCCCCCTTATTTGGTGGTCTGTAGTGTACACCTACAGTTTGGTCCATCACCATGACCCCCTTCCCCCCCACTGTAGTTTGACTCAGAGGGTTTCGAGATGCTCTTCTTTGGAGCCAATATCAGCCTCCAAGGAGGGGTACTGCTCCCTCACATAGAGAGCTACACCTCCACCTTTCTTCCCTACTTGGTCCCTTCTGTGCAGGGTGTAGCCCTCTATGGCTACATTCCAATCATGCAAGGAGTCCCACCAGGTCTCCATAATCCCTGCTAGATTGTAATATCCTCTGGAAAGTAGGACAGTTAGCTCCTCCTATTTGTTCCTCATGCTCCTAGTATTAGTGTACAGGCACCCGAGTCCTTCAATTGAGACCCTCAATTTCCTGTCACGCTGAGGAAGAACCATTCCCATTCCCTCAACTCTTCTAAGAGTGGTTATCCTAGTGTCCCCAACATCAGAGCTTTCTTGTATGCCAGTCCCCGGGCATGCTCCAATCAGTGTTTCCCCATTATCTGGCAATCTTAGTTTAAAGCCCTATCTAGAAGATTGGCCATCCTGGCCAAGAACAGGGACTTACTCCTCCATGTGGGGTGGACACCGTCCCTCCTCAGGAGTCCTCTCTCCCTGAAGTGTGTGCTGTGGTTGAAGAAACCTAAGCCCTCTTGGTAGCACCACTGCTGGAGTTGCTGGTTCACTTCTTCAACACATCCTTCCCTCCTAGGTCCATGGCCTGTAACTGGGAGTGCACAGGAAAAGACTACCTGCACCTCTGACCCCTTAAGCCCAGCCCCCAGAGCCCTGTAGTCACTCATGACCCAGTCCAGATTACTCCTGGCCATATCATTCATGCCCGCATGGATGACAAGCATGGGTAGTAGCTGGAGGGCCGAGCGAACCTAGGGATCCTCTCCACAACATCCCAGATGCTGGCCCCAGAAAGGCAGCAGACCTCATGGCAGGGGTGGACAAAATACAGACCCGTGGGCCAGATCCAGCTGCTAGGCCATTCTATTCAGCCCACGGGGCTCCTAAAAAAAAAAAAAAAAATTAATAAATCAATATTTATTAGCTTCTGGCTGCATGTGAAAGCTGTCAGGAACCAGGGGCAGTAGGACCCAGAGGGAGCCTCAGCAGGCTTGAGCAGCCCAGCCTGCCTCACCCCCAGCCAGCTCCCTGCTTTCCTGCCCCAGCCCAGCTCCAGCACCATGTGGCTGCCAACTGCATCACCAGACTGCAGAGCATAGGACTGCACCAATACGTCTGTGTGCAGGCTGAGGGGCAGAGTCTGTGTGTGCACGTTCATAGGGTGAGTTGCACATGCACACCCCACCATATACATGCACCCCACAACCCCCCCTTTCACTGCCATACACAAACCCCAGCCACTGTCCCTCCACACATCCCCTCACACACCCCCCCCTTTCACTGCCATACACAACCCCCAGCCACTGTCCCTCCACACATCCCCTCACAAACCCCATACCCACCCCCCACATATCCACATGCTCCCTCACCCCACATACCTACACACCCACAGCCCCCCACAAACCCATACCCACCCCCACAACACACAAGAGTAAGACTTCATTTTAAGCTGTTGTGCCATCACCTCTATTTACACTATACAAATGCATGTAAATCAGGACAAAAATATTTTTTTAAATCAAATTAATGAATGCTGTAGATGCTTGCTTTTTAGAATACAATGTAGTATTTTTCTGGTTCTGAGATGGCAAAGCCGCTTACTGAAAGGAGTACTTCTGGGGGCAAGGGGAGGGACTTCTGGCGGTAAAGGTCAGGGGCTAGGGGTCAGGACTTTTGGTCACAAGATGGCAACTAGGGGATGGGGCACCTGTCAAGGGGTGGAGCTACACATGCAGCCCTCAACAGCTTGCCAAAACTCAGTAAGCGGCCCTCCACCTGAAATAATTGCCTGCCCCTGCCCCATGGGCTGCAGATGGGTCCCTCAGTACCCCACAGGAGGGAGTCCCCCACCACCACCATGTGTCTCCTCTTGGGGGTGACAGTTTGCTGACTACCCACCTCCTCCTCCAGTGTCCCCATTGGAGCCTCCTCATGTGTGGTGAGGAGAGCATACCTGTTGTGCAATGCCAGGGGAGGGGCAGACCTAGCCCTGCATGTCCTTGAGCCTGAGACAACCATCTTCCAGGTAGCTCTGGGTCAGTCTTTTTGGCCAGCCTTCTTGTTGTCCACCTTCTCCTCTTCTTCATTCTTCAGGAGAATAGTCTGTAGTAGTCCTCAATCTCCTGCTTGTGGGCCCTGATGGCACACAATCTGCCTACCTGGGCCTAGAGCTCAGTCACCTGGGACCTCACTAAGAAGCATACACCACAGGCAGGGATGAGCTTGCTCCCATTCCCAGTTGCTGGCAACCATGCCAGGCAGCCCCCACAGCCCGGTGCCAGGGGCTTTATCTGGCTGGAGGCCTCAGTGGTGCAAGGGAAAGGAGCACCAGTTGGGATCAAGGTAGGAAGCCGCAGGGTACGATACTTCCCCACCATTGTATGGTATAGGCTATGCTACTACCCATGATCTGGCCTGCAAACTGCTTCCCATTGGTGATGCATAGCAGGTGCATGTGGTAGCACATAGTCCCTCTGAGTGTGGCAGTGCACCCCCTATGAAAAGGCACCACCAACACTGTTGTGCCACTCGCAGTCGCCACTTGCCATGTCCCTCTTCCCCCCTCGCTGCCAGCACTGCCAGTGTCTGCAAGTGGGCAGCAATCGCTGCTAGCCGATGCTGTTGGCAGTGTCTGCGGGAGCTCCCTGCTTACCACCGCCACGCTCCCGCTGCCACCAGCACTGCTGTGCCCCCCCAGCCAACCAGCGAGCGAGGGCACACATCGTTCATGCTGCTTTCCCTGTTTGCAGTTTCTGTTTGCTGGCTCCCTGGTTGCCTGGGGAAGTCTCCTTTTATACCCTTCTGGGTCTGAGATGACTCAGCCCCTTTGTTAGGGCTTCTGGCAGACCCCAGCAGCAATCACACAGCAGTCAGCAATCACTCCCAGTTTCTCAGAGCATACTCCCAGTTTCCCCAAACACACACAGCCCACCAAACAAACACTCAACAAAACCAAAGGTACAGGCAACTGGATCACTTACCTTTCCTGGACAGGATCTGGTGCCTGGCTTCTCTCCCCCTTCCTCCTCTTGCTTCCAGCAACTGTCTGCAAACTGCTTCCCCTGTTTGCAGTCCCTGTTCAGTGGCTTCCTGGTCACAGGCCTAGAAGCACCCAGGACTGGCCTTGAGCGCTGCAGCATGACCCTAACAGACATTCCCTAGCATACCTTTTGCCCCTGCCAGCCATAAGAGGCTCATTTAGGATTTGAACCCAGGACTGCTCACACCCAAAAAGTGTGAAAAAATAAAAAAAGTGTGTAAAATAGTCTAGTCTATACCTCTAGACTAACAGACCACTATCCCGAGAAAAATGAGCCACTGGTTGAGGTGTTTCATATTTGTGCTTCCTTGTGCAGATGATTCCCTTCTACTGGAAAACACGTGTGGGAATCATGGCTGTTGGATGTGGTCACATACCAGTTCTCATTTGAGAGGACAGTTTTGACCCTTTAATAGCTAATCATTTGGAACCAGATAGAATCTAAGCTATTAGTTTTCATGGGGCTTGATTTTTTCAGCATTAGATGACATAAGTAAAAAGTTACAACTCATCATTAATGAAAATTCTCTCTCATATCTCTACATGCTTCTATCACACTTGGCTGCAGTAGTTTAGACAGGGATGATACTGTCTTGAGAGGGGGTAGATTAGATCAGAGGTCAGCAATCTATGGCCTGAAATGTGGAACAGGGAATAGATGCCATAAAGCTGTGCTACTGTTAGGTGAAGGCAGTCTGTCCTAATGGTTAGGCCACTGAGGGAAGGCAGGGGCTAGGGACTGGGCTAGAGTTCAGGAAGCAAAACATCAGGACCAGAGGGAAATCCAGGGGCAGAGTCCAAAACACCAAGCTAGGATTGAGGTCCAGGAATCAGGTGCCAAGATCCCAAGTCCAAGGTATAATCCACAGGTCAAAGTTAGAAAACAGCTGAACCAAGTGACTTACCAAAACAGACCAGGATCAGAGTTGCTGGCTGGTCTGGGAGTCTACTCTCACAGGTGGTGGTAAATGGATAGGCAGCACTCCCAGCAGCCAGTCAGAAAGCCAACCAGTTAATTAGCTGGGGCAGAGCTTGTCAGCCAGAGACTAAAGGCAGGTGTGGCTGCCTAAGCTATTTTCCTAGGCTGGGCTGTTTGATTAGGGTCCCTGACTGCCACCTATCCCTTCTGCAGTGATCCTCTCTGCTGTGAAACCTGCTCTTTGATTGCATCTTCACTTGTTAGGGGAATGATGGGGATCAGCAGTGAGGGTAAGAGTCTGCCCCCAGGTGTAAAAAGTTTGTTGACCCCATGGATTAAATGAGCTTCTAAAGCTCCTTTCAGCCCAGTTTTTCTATGATTCTAGATAGAACCTTTTCTTGATATGCTTTTCCACACTTTACCACCTCTCTCTTTCCTTTTTCCATGCAGTCCCTACAGATGAAGCTATTTTTCTGAACTTCTCTGCCAGGCCTCCACACTCTTTTCCAAGCTCTTTGTATGGATGTCTTTCTTCCATTAACCTTACAAATGGTTCTTCCTCAACTCAGGAAAATGGTACTGGAAACGGCGAATCAATCAAGACGCATTCAACCATAATGATTTTTTCACATTTCCCTTTCCTGTATTCTTCCATCTGCATTTAGTCTCTTACTACAGTAACCGAGACTGAAACTTTGTCATTTTAAAATGGTTGAATGTGCCAAGCTTATTTTCCATTCTGTGAACAGTAATAATGATTACTGTTCAAAACAATTTTTTCTCTATTCCTTCTCAGTAAGCAGTCTTCTAAAGACTGAATATTTACCAGGACAAGTAAAAGTACCCTGAAAAGAACAAATGAACCAAACTTAAAAAAATATTTTAAATGTGTGTCAAGGGGATCCACTTTTTTTCTCCAGGGCCCACAAAAGTCTCACCATTGCTAATGGAAGAGATGTATATGTATCAAGGAGAAAATTATTCTCTAGTCATCTTTTCTTTTTGCATTTTCTCTAAGGTATTATAAAAATAAAACTATATCTAAACTATTAGCACTCAAAAAGCCTGTTAAAATTGAAGTTCTTATACAAATCATTCAAATTTTGCTTTCATAATTCACATTTTCACCAGAAATCCCTGAATACTGTTGAACTTCAGAGCAAAATTATTATCTTGTTTCTATTATGAATCTCCATAGCATATTCCATACTCCAGTTGGACAGACTTCTTGTTGATCCAAAGAGTACCACTTACAGAGGGAAGGCTATGAAACAGAGGGAATTTTGCTCTTACATTTTGCAGCTTCTCATGTTTAGTTCCTTTTGTGTTATGGTGCTGATTTCCAAATATTATTAGCACATTTTTTTGTACATTTAATGCCCCCCCCCCCCAAAAAAAACACCCCAAAACAAAACCCCTACAGACTACAGTAACTTGGAACATGAGTAAAAAAAAGGAAAAATTAAAGTAGAAAATAAATGATCAAGATGATTTGCTGCTACCGACATAAAAACAGAATATTGTTTTGAGTGGAAATGCAAACTCTAAGCTGCCCTAAACTGCCTCTGGCTGTCCCCAGGTTCAGAAAACCTTGGCCAACTCCTCTGGGATCTTAGCAGAGAAGCTCAAGTAATTTTTTAACTACAGAGTAATGTAATATTCTCATTCTAACGTGCAAATTATCAGATATTTCCAAACAATCAGAGGACAATAAGATGCTTCCCTTAGAGATGAAGATTCTTTTTCGTGATATCTTTTATTGGACTAACTATATGGCTGGAAGAGATGTTAGACAAGTTTTTATGCACACAGTGCCTTTCTTTAAGTATGGAAAAGCAGCAGACACAACTTGAGCTTATCACCGTCACTGGTATTACATACTTCATGGCACTTATTTAGAAATATCTTGTTCAAATTATACTTTTAATAATTACATTCCGTAAACCTAAAATTTTGCCTCTGATACTTTTACTAGGATTTTCCACTTCCTGTGCAAAACCTTTGCATAATATTGCTGTATAATTTCAAACAGGTGCTGCATTTTACTTGAAGCATCTGTACATTTGCAGTGAGTGAAATAATTTCTATATATAGTTTTTAAATTTGTCAGTAATGTTAGTGAAGTATATTCAAAATATTTATGAGAAATTAATTAAAGCAAGATTATTGATATCCGTCTCCACACAGCATTTTTTTCTTTCTCTGTACTGTACTAACTAATGCTGAGGAAATGTGTGGTCAGCATAGATGTAAAGAGCCACTTGCTTTGACTAGAAGCCAAACAGAAATAGTATGTGCTATCAGTAACAACAGGTTCATCTCCCATAGTGTTATTATAGAACATGACTTGTTCTATTAGCACAAGGCGATAAGGTAGCATTGGCTGTATGGAAACAGGAGAGTGGGGTGGAGGAGAAACCTTCGTACACTAAACTTATATTTGCCTACATAGAAACAGAGGCACAAAAAGCCCATTCTTTTATAACATATCTGCTTTATCTGGCCTTATCTGCCAGCAAATATAAACAATACTGAGAATTTGCTGTATCCTGTGGCTTCCAGGTCAAGCTTTGCTTTATAATGAAAGTTTGAAACAGGTCAACAGCTTACAGGACCCTGTAAGTTGAGGACATGGGTAAGCAATGTATTGTGGCAGTGAGCTTTGTTCCTCCTTAAAAAGGCTGGAGAAATTTTGGGTCACTAAAAGTTTCCACCTGCCTTCCTAGATAGGCTTTTCCTGCTAGTTTTTCCTCCTGGACACGGCCATTGTCCTAGCCCACCCTTTCAAGACAGATTGTAACACTTTTCTTGCTAACTCCTCCCAGAACTGGCTTATCTTCCTAATACTCATGAATTCTTCATCTTTTTGCCAAATGAGGCAACCTAAACAATACCAATCATACAACTGATTGGCTCTAGGCACTACTACTTGTTGGCCCCTGGGGCTTTGGCCTGTGGACCTGCAGAGAGTCCCACAGGCCAAATGACAAGGTATTAGGGACCGGATCTGGCCTGCAGGCTGGGAAACCCCATTCCATAAGCACCTCTGATTTATTTTATTAAATACAACCTCCTGCAAGTAACAGCAGTGTGCCAAGTTTCCTTGATGAAAGCACGTGGGGGGTCATACTCAGTAGTTGCTCCTCAGATCTAGAACTTCCTTCCCCTTGAGGCCTGCCAGTGCCTGGGCCTAGACACCTTCCAGAACCACAGAGAGACCTTCCTATTTGAGCAGGGATTTAGCAAGCCAGACTAAGTTGCAATGTTGTTGCAGGGTTGTTTTATATTTTGTTTTAATGTTCTACTTGCTTGTCTCTATTGACTTGGTCTCTTGTTTTGTTTGTTGCTTGTTATCTTGTTTTAGAAGTTATTTTCTCCTGTTACTGTAAGCTGCTCTCAGCCTTTGTTGGGAAGGATGACATATAAATCAAATAAATAAATATGACAGATTGCATCAACTTCATTGAAAAAGTTCATCCTCAAATTCTTTGTGAGGACAACCGCTGATCTGGGTTAATATGTCTCATATTGAAAACAGTTAATGAACATTCCTTGCAAAATGAAACCTGCAGTGAACCAAAATTATCAAGCTTGCAGACAGGTGCCTTTCAGTATGATGGCGCTAAGTTTCAATGGGGAAACAGCTGTAATGGTAGTATTCTCCTAATTATTTTAAGGAATTAGTCCCATGATTTCTTTGGGATAAGAGCAACATTTGGGACATGCTCAGGTTATGTTTGAGTTTTGTCCATAGATTTATAATTACAGATTAGCGTAAAGTGACATCCCTGTTAACAGCTTACAGCTAAGACTACCTATTACGAGTTCTAATATTATAAAAGCCTATGTCTGTCTGTCTGTTCATAATGCTTTATTTTCACTCTGATTGGCTGACAGAAACAGCCAATCAGAGTGCTCCAAGCGTGAGGGAGCACCGCCATGATTCTGAAGCTGTGCCGAGGACCAGACAGATGGTGGGGGAGCCGAGGCCAGCAGTGCTGGCCTTGGCTCCTCCACCCCACTCCCTGCAAGTGGCAGAACAGCGGCAGCATGGGGCGTTAGGTAGCACCACTCAATCCCAGCCCCTTCCTGCCTTCGCCTCCCATCATTCTTGATGGGCAATTGGCTAGTATTTAATACTGAGGTTAGTGTCAGAACTGGGCCAGAGAGGTGTTTAGGGTAAGACTTCATCTCTACTCTGCCTATCATGGAGCACCAAGCTGCATTTAAGCAAAACTTGTAATTTCTCAGTTATATTCTGACATTTCTTGAATCAAGAAGTGTTAGATAATGAAGGCCTTCTGGCTAATTTATTTATAGAAAAGCATTTAGTTTAAACTTCAGTCTTTATAGTTTCTATTTTTTTTAAATTCAACCATACCAATCTACACAGGAGACTTTTTGGTGTAAGCTGCACTTTTGTAAAGGTAAGTGTGTTGCTAAGCTATGCTCTGCATCTGGAACCTGCTCTTTCAAAAGCTAATGGTATTTAGATCAAAGATTTTGTCTTGACTATTTTAGTGAAGAACAGCTGTGAAAATCTGGACCCAAGTGTGGATTTAGTTTCAGACCCACTGCTAAACTCTTATTTCTGTGTTTCCCAGCATAGATGGAAGGGAAAGATGGGAAGAACCTTCTCTCTCATGTGACTCCATGTTTACAGTGTCACCAGGACAGATGAGCTGAATAATGGAATCATCTGGCAGAGAGAAAAATAGCTGAAAAGTTATTCCTTCATATGCCTTCAACACCTGCTTTATCCAGTTTGCTTTGCTGATACCACTGTTAAATGTAGGTGATGACGCATAGCTTTCAAGGACAGCACAGCGTGCAAAATGTTTAACAGTTGTGTTTGTCTCTAGGGTAAAGCTGATACAGCTTGTCCCATCAGATTGTTTCACAGCCAGGTTAGGAGTCAGGCAGGATTGATTTCTTTTTCTCTTTTCTTTTTGACCTTCTATCTTCAAAGAAATTGTTTCAGCTCTAGATTCAGTTTAAATTCTTTTAGAAAGTTTAGGTCCTGGTAAACACAATGGTACTGGTCAGATCAAAGCTATAAAAATGTGCTACCTGCATCTCCCCTACATGAGAGGATCAATGGATTAGTCAGGTTGAACTCTATATTCCATCTGGATTTATATAAATATCACCAAGAAAAGCTTGTAAAGGTGAAGGAAGGAGAACAAGGGACACACTGGAAGGCACAGGGGATTTGCAGTGAGGAGAGAGAATACATATTGGGGTAGGGAATGGCAAAGGGACGTGCAGAGGATCATGCAGTGGGAACAGGGGGTGGAGGGAAGTACAGGGGACATGAAATAGGGAGGGGGAGGAGAGCTTTGAGTACAAAATACCCTTCCTTAGGATGGTTTATAGCAAGAAAGGGGTGGGGGGTATAAAGGGAACTATAGGCAAAGAAATATCAGGGCTCAGATGATGAGGCAGTGGGAAAGTAGAGAGAAAAGGTAGAAAGGAAGAGAGGAAAGAAAATGCAAAAGTAAGAGAGAGAGGGAGAAGAGGGTCAGCCAGACACTTTTTATTTGCATGTATTTATGTTGTTTTCAATGTGTGCTATAGTAACTAAGCTATGCTCCTGAAGCCTGGGATTCCAGTTCCACTCCTTCCTGGAGTATCTGTCTGACAGGCTGTCCTCTTGCTCTGACTGAAATAAATAGCCAACCATTACACATACATCAAGAAAGGAATGGATGACAATTGGGCATCTGTCCAATGTTTTGCCCACGCTGACCATAGTGGAAGTGGGACTTGGATTGGCCTTCTGAACCAGGATGCATTTCACCCCTAAAGTATTGCACACATGGTTTCAAATGATTGGGCCAAAGTGCCAAAAGTTTGAGCAGAAGCTCCCACAAAATTTCTCAGACGTATTACTTGAAATGTTTGACTTGGGATGAAATGGAGGAAATGTATATTCAGAAGGGTTCTCTCTTCCAAAAAAATGAGAAAATCGTTTCTGAGGAAGGAAGGAGATTGCATTGCTAAACTCTAGCTGCCTATGCATCGCTTAGCCCCCTCTCCCCACCATACAACTACTATTATGGAGGCATGAATGGAAAGGTGTTTGCTATAGAAAACCTCTCACACTGAAATAAATTAGCATGCAAAATATCTGCACTCAGGAGCAATTCCTACATTTATAAAAATGGCTTTTTTTCTATAGTAGTTATTGCTAAGAAACCAGTTGTACTTGCACCTGGGGGGAAACAAATATTGATATTGTTCTTAAAATAGTATTGAGTAAAGCAGTCAAACTCATACCATGAGTGGCAAAATATATGGTAGGTTCAAACCAGGCAACTGTTGATAATACTCTTCAAATCCAGCCCTGATGCATTCAGTAAATATTATGCCCTACCATTATACATCATGTGGTGGCACCATGTATTAAGGTTGCCTGACACTTATAAGCCCCTGGTTTCAGTTGGTTTTAACTTCGCCAAACTTTTACTATTAAGACGGAAATGTTCCAAGAACAATATCAGCCCCAGATTATACTTTGTAATTTCAAACAAAATGATTCAGCTCTTTTTGAGAATGAGGATAAGAAAAACAGACATACATTGTTTCCACCCCACTAAACCATTCTCGTATCCTTTAATTTGAAATGCTCTGGTCTCCTCATGCTTTAAATCAGAAACTTCATAATCAGTGGGTCTAGGTTAGGGACCTGCTTTATCCTTTCCAAATGTATGTCAGTCTAAATGGGCATCTATACATGTACTCTGGGGTGGGGGCTCTTTAATTAGGAAGGCTCTGAGAGCCACTCAAATTAAATCACCCACAGCATCATGTGTATTCAGCGTCCCACACTTCAAAATGCTGGTCAGGGTGCTTTAACTAAAGCTCATTTGATGAGATTTAGTTAAAGCACCCCGTCACCATTTTGAAATGTGGGGACGCTGAATACGTATGATGCGATGGCTGCTGGAGCACACTAATTAGCATGCCTCAGCAGACTCTCAGCAGAGTCAATTAAGTCGAGTATGCACTGATACGTGCTTGTTACTACACGTTGGACCAGAGGTCCATCACATGTATAGATGACCAATTTGGCCGTCTTATAAGCTTTTGAAAAGTTACAATTTACAGAGGTTCAGTAGAGACATTGATTTTAGCAGCTAAATTCCCTAAGGGAATTCACACCAAGCATGTTGTATCCTGGCATTTAGCTGGATTTTCTCTGCAGCTGTAGTTGCAGTTTGGGGCAGCTTTTTAAAGGATTGGACCCCTAAATTAGCTCAACCTAATTTACCAGCTCCACAGGTACCTCAACCCTTCCACACAGGGTAAAAGTTAGCACTGCACTAATACAATTATACTGCTTCTGATATGTGAGCTAGGATATTTAAAGCTAGTTTGGATATCTCTACAGAACCCCACATTACTCTGTACAGACATACCCTGATCATAAATGATGCCATATGATAACATTTAAAGGGTGGAGGGTTGTGAGCTTTTCTAAAAAGCTAGGATATTACACAGAGTTGCTGGGAGATGCCAGGCAAGTTACTTCATTTAAGTTTTTCACTGGCATCACCAATTCTGGGCTCATTTTCTCCACTCAGCTTGATAAATCAGTGGTCTGATGGCAAAAATACTGAGTGTTCAAATCTACAACTGATGTCAATAGAAACTATGCTCCGAACATCTGGAATACTATGATTAAATGTACTGAGAAATCAGGTCCCAGGTGCAACCAATTCAGCATCCAAAATTAGCCAATATTTCTTATCTTAATGTCTTTGTGCCTTATTCCCCATCTGTGAAACAGCAATAATGCAGCTCCCCCACCTAACAGGTATTGCAAAAATAAATTCATTAACAGTGGTGAGGTGCTCAGCTACTGCGTGATAAGCACCATAGAAAAGCCCAGGAGGAAATGAATAATTTTGTCCAAAGCAATAGGGGCCTGGGGCCACACACTGAAGGATAAAGACAAAACAAAATATTAACCTGCTCCTCATTAAGACCACGCTGTGCATGGAATGAAACAGGAGTCCCATAGAAAAACTATTATGAGATTACATGGCTAGTCACACACCATAATACGCATCAATAGATGGGCAAATTCAGTATTTTTTAAGTTTTGAATGTATGACTTCATAAACCTTTGTAAACTTTCTAATGACATTTGTGTGTGTGTGTATACATTTGGGAATCTGTCTTCTCCATCTCTATCCCGAATGGGCTAAAAAGCTATTGTAATGCATTGAAAAAGATGTCTCTGGTTCATGACTGCATTTTATATCAGCCAGAGGCTACATGGAGAGAGGAAATACAAAGCTGGGGAGAGAATGGAGAAATTCTTCTCTGACTTTTTTTGTTGTTGTTCTGTTTTCTTTTAATGGCAGCTGTTTGAAGTGCCTCAGGATTTGCAAAGTTAGAATTAGTCACAGGCAGGGGCAGATCTAGAGGGGGTGCAGTAGTGTAGCTGCACCTCCTCCCCGCCTTTTTGACCATGCAGTATTAACATCGGCTGGAGAGTTTTTTTAAATCCCTGAAGAAGGTAAGAATTCCCCACTCCCTTTCCCTCTGTGCTCAGAGGCATGTCCATAGAATCATAGAATCATAGAAGTAGGGTCGGAAGGGACCTTGTAGATCTTCAAGTCCGACCCCCTGCCTGGGCAGGAGGAAAACTGGGCTCAATTGACCCCAGTCAGGTAGGCATCGAGTCACTTCTTAAAGACCCCCAGGGTAGGAGCCAGCACCACTTCCCTTAGAAGTTGGTTCCAGATCCTAGCTGCCCTAACTGTGATGTAGTTCACAGTATATGGTTCTGGGCTCCACATTTTGAAAAAGACATGAAGAAATCAGAGAGGGTCTAACACAAAGATGATCAAGGGCTTTGAAAGTAAGTCATACAAGGAGAGGCTGAAGGAGCTAGGCACGTTCAGCTTGTGAAAAAAGTGCTTAAGAGGGGACATAATAGTAGTCTTCAAATACTTGAAGGACTGCCATAAAGAAGAGGGAAATCACCTTTTTTCTCTTGCTGCAATGAGGATGAATGCCTTAAACTTGAAACAAAGACTAGAGTTGTCTCCACAGTCAACTCTACCATTATGGCCTGACCAGTGTCGCCTAGAAAGGGAGGATCACCTCCTTGGCCCTACTTGAGATGCACCTGTGGATGCACGATAGGGTCCGGTTAGCCCTGCCGACTGTGAC
>NW_005842106.1:563853-584081 GCF_000455745.1 Alligator sinensis
CCTCCCTTCCTTCCTTCTCTATCCCGCCTGTAGAGCCTATAGCCCCTAATGCTAACTGCCCAGTTGTGGGATGAATCCCACCACGTTTCTGTAAGCCCTACTATGTCTGGGTTTGAACTGGCTATTCTGAGGGCGAGTTCCTCCTGTTTGTTCCCCATACTCTATGCATTGGTATACAGGCATTTAAGGCCTTGCATAGCTGTGCTTGCCACCCCCCAATTAGGAAGACTATCCGGACCCCTGTTTCTTACCTGGGCACTCCTTGCATGTGTCACCTGTCTTGCTCAGGTGGCGTCTCCTCATCTTCCTGTGGCCCCCTCCCCCGGCGAGGCTAGTTTAAAGCTTGCCGTGCGAGATCAGCCAACCTGAAAGAGAAGACACGCTTGCCTTTAGGAGAGAGGTGAAGCCCATCCCGCCCCAGCAAGTCCCCTGCCCGAAAGCATGGGTCGTTATCTAGGAACCCAAGGCCCGCCTGGCGGCACCGACTCTGTAAGCGCCGGTTGACCTCACCAATGCAGGCCTCACTGTGCCTGCCTACTCACCGGAAGGAGAGAGGAGAATATCAATCCACTCCTCTCTCCTCCCATTCCTCCATCTCCCACTTACTGCTGCCACTGTTCCCACTGTCTTAGTGGCAGTGGCATGTGGGCAGATTCCCCTCCCTGACTGGTACACCTCACCCCAGTATTCCCCATGAGCCCAGGAACAGGAGTGAGGATGGGAAACCTGCCTGCCTGCCACTGTCATTGCTGCTGTCCCACATTGAGCCCAACTCCTATACAGCGCAGCTGGAGCATCTCTGAAGCACCCTTTGTCCCTGGAATAGTGGGGACAGGAACAGTAGCAGGTGGGAGAAAGAGGAAAGGGTGGGAGAAGAAGTTCCTCGAGTAGGGAGGGAAGGTGGGGAATTCTTTAAAAAGTCCCTGATCACTGCTCTTACCCTGGTGGGGGAGGAGGCTGGAGATGGGAGGGTTCAGCCACTTCTGCAGCACTGTTCACTACTCCCACACCCCTTTTTGTAAACTCCTGCAACCTATGTCTGGTCACAGGAAACAGTAAATGAGCAGGTGAAGTAGTCCTATATAATTTGCATGGTTTCATACACACATTACACTGATTTTCTGGGAGAGAGAAGCGTAGAAGGAAATACTTACATAGAGGTTTTATGTTGTTGAAAGTTTGGATGATTGTCTCTTTATGGATATCCGTTGATACAGCCACACAAAACATTTGCATTTCATTAATTTCCATCAAAAAAAAAATTCCACCATAAAATTTTCAACCTGCTTGTCAACTGTAAGTATTGTAGGGCCAAATCCCCTTTGACCTAACATCCTTCTGTTGAGTGATGACAGGATGGCAACCAAAGTATCACTCTGGTGTTCTGGGATTTTCCATCTCGCCTGTCATGACTTTGGATTTACCTATAATGGGAGCCAGTTCCCATGAGTGGCACCTTAAATCTGCCAATGGGATCTCTTTGTGGAGCTTCATCTCCTCTACACCCCACCCTTACCACTTCTTCAATGTCAGATGGTATTCTGGTTTCAACAGAAGGATAGTGAAAGGTCTGACCCTTCCCCTGCCCTGACCAGCACCATGTGCCTAAACTAGAATCAGTTCCTGCTCTTGTCACTTTCAATCAGCCCCGCTCAGCAGCCTTCAAGGCCCAGGCAATCCAGGTTGAGGTCTAAGTCCTTTTATATCAGTCCCACCAAACACAGAACCAAAAATGGTGTAACAAAAAATACAAGGAATCAGAGGTCTGAATTTCTGAAAGCCCTCAGCAACAAATGTCCAGATATCTCTCTTCTGGAACTGCTCCCTAGTCTCGTGGGTGACATGGCCCTCTCCAGGCTGCCTTCTGCACATTTCAAGTACCAGTCTCTATGAGGGAGACCAACACTCTGAATGGTCTTCCTATGCAGTCCTACTGGAGAAGGCAACCCACCACCACACTGGTTCCCCCCACCAAGTTGTCCTTCCTCACTCTTCACTTGTCCCAGCCATGTCTGATATGACTCTCTCTCACAGATGTCCTTCCTGTGACATACTCATCTTCTGCACCTGCTTTCTTTGGTGATCCTCTAACCACTGGTCCACGCAGTCCATGCTCCTCCACTACAACTAGCTTCATATACCTCCTGGGGAGACAGTCCTCCAGCATCTTCTCCTCATTGATGCTGCCAATTCTCAACTGTAGCCCCTCCCCGGAGTTTGAAATACTTTCTTGGGTTCACCAGCTGCCAACCCAGAGGAAACAGCTACTCTGGAAGTGCTGCTCAGAGCCCCATTTCATATTGGCATCTGCTGCTTCATCTAAGGTAAGTGACCAGGGTGAGACATCTTCTGGTTTCTCCCTTTCTCCCATATCTCTTTCTCCATACTGCTATACCCAAACTGCTGTGAAGAAATATAGATTTGTATTAGGCTACTATTTCACTGGCATGAATGGTATCAAGTCAGTCATCATTTTAATATATTGGAGGAATAAAATAGCTTGAGAATACTGACCTACACAGTGGCATACATACAATTCTGACTTACATGTACAGCTAAATTTCATTTGTTCAAACATCACAGTCATATCTCCTCAAGAAAAAGTTAAAAATAGTAGATGTTCCCCATTTTATGACATATTTAAAAGGTTTGCTCTATGTCTAATTCATGCTATTTGCAGTGTGTCAACTTGGCAAGTGAAAAATCAACACAACTTTCAATGTTCCAAAGAATTTTCTAGACATATTTGATGCAAATTTCTTTTTTCTACATGATATCTTGAGCTGCAATGATAGTAATAATAATCTCTCTCTCAAATAAACCAAATGCATTTGTTTTTATTCAGATTAGATCATGATTTAGCCAAAATAAACTATGTTTAATGCGTGCATGCACACGCGCGTGCACACACACATATACACAATTTGTTTGCTTACATGACATGTTGCCAAATGCACTATATTAGCCTGCTTTGTTAACTATCACAACCACTTGCACTTCTGTTCTATATGTTATGATGTCTGGATCTTCTATTCTTTGATTCTACTTCTATCTTCTTTGGCTATCCCTTAATACAAGGACGATGTCTCCTGTGGGGTGGGAGAGGATTAAGATGTTTTAAGATGGCTGAAGAGTTCAATTCATGCCCTGCAAGTTCTTCCACAGATATAACAGGTAGTGCCTTTGGGGGGCGGGGTGGGGAGGGCAGGGGATACAGCTGTCAGTCAGAATGCTGTGTGCTTTTCTTCCTCCTCTGGTGTTTCTTTGCTTCCTGAGCAAGACGATTCTCTTTGAAGTGTGCTGTAGTTTGATGTATGGTACAGCGCCATTGAGACTTGTTACCAGCCAGCACTTCCCAGTTTGTAAGGCTAATGCCATCCTTCTTAGGGTATGCTTTCAGGGTGCCCTAGTAGCACTTTCTCTGTCCTCCATAGGTCCTTTTACCATGACTGAGTTGATAGAAGAGGAGTTCTTTCAGGAGATGAGTGTCAACCATGGGTGACTGGTGCCTCCTGAGTTGGGGGTGAGGGGGCATTTGTCCCCTTAGCAGTCAGTCAGCAACCGGGGGTGGGGGGGTGGGAAGAGCACCTTGGTTTTCCCAATATTAAGGGAGAGTCCCAGGCTATGATAGCCACTGGGAAAAGGTCCTGGGTGGATTGCAGATCAGTCTCAATGTGTGCAAGGGTAACGCAGTTGTGTCAAGTAACTAGTTAGGTAGCACCCTCCTAAGAGTCTTTGCTTTTCCAGCTGCTCTTGGTTTCGGTGTAGGAGTGGTTATCTCCTTTTGTTTCTCTGACCGGCCTATTGTTTTCTCTTTTAATAGAGGAGTATATATATATAGATATAGATATATTTCTGTTTATAGCCCCATAGGACCTCAGTCTGTTGACTGATGTCAGGGACGAGTCCCAACTGGAGGTCCATGCACCCACATCCTCATCTGCCACAACTTGGTGTTTATAGGAGTAGATTCAGTACCTGGGTGTGTAGTTCCAGTTGGTTGTCATCCACTGTCCTCTGTTCCTGAGGCCTATGTTCCTGAGGGCTCCACCATCCCCTACACCCTTGCCCATTCCACTGGGTATCAAATCGTCCTTTTGTCAATGTTTGGCCTTTGGGTTCTCTCCCACGCCTCTGTCAAAAAAAAAAAAAAAAGTGCTCCCGTCCTGGATTATTGTTCCCCGTCTTTTGAGGCAGGGGAGGAGGGAAGGAAAAAAAAATATCCGGTGAGGTCTCTTTATCCTTCACCTGTTCCTGTCTTTACGGCAGCTCCTCATGAGCCTCTTATTGGGATCATTACAATCTCCTTACCCCACTGGGTCTGCCATTGACACTTTGTCCTTGCACCCCTTTTAGGGTCTTTACAGTACCTTTGTTCTGGAGTGCCCTTCTATTAGGTTTTTTACAGTACCTTCCCCAGCCAGGCTCTGCCAGCTGCCCGCGAGATCGCAAGCAGTTCCTGGTACTGCCAATCCACCACACCTTCCTCTAAGTCTTCTCTGGGGAGCTCCCTCTCTGCAGGAGCTGCCTGCTGGCTCTCCAGGTTGCTCTCAAGTTCTCCCGCAATGTTGCTCGACCCGGCTCCTCTCCTTCCAGTCCTGTGCTTTCCCCTCCTGCCTGCTCTGTGCTCTTCTTTATAGAGAGGTTTGGATTCCTGGCCCCTCCCCTCCAGAAATACCTGGCTAAGGAGTATTTCTGCCAAGCTCTTTGGGGCTCTGGGGCTGGGGCAGCTGCTTCTACCTTTGGCCAGTGCTCCTTTCCCCCTGTGGCTCTCTGTCTCACAAGTTGTCAGCATACTAAAGGTTGGTGATGCCAGTCTTGGTGACTTTCATTTTGCTGTGAAGGCACCACAGGTTGAAAAGCTGACTATCCATTAGATACTCAATCCCAGTTCTGGGAGGAAGGCAGTCATGGATGAGAATCAAAACCACAGAAAAATATATGGAGAAAAGGGTTGGGGTGAGGACGCAGCCCTGCTTGACACCTATATGGATGGTAAATGGATCTGTCTCTGAGCCATTGCAAAGACTCTGGTGGTCATCCCATCATGGAGTAGCCTGAGGATGCTGATGAACTTCAGCGGACAACCAAGCTGTCGCAGGGAGAGGCAAACGGAGGGACCCAAAAGGGTAAGGGGGGAACCCCAGGAGCAGAAGTCAGGGGAAGAATGGAGGGAAAGAAGCAAAATTGAGAGAGAGCACTCACCTGCAGCGGGACCCACGGCTAAACAGGAACAACAGGAGGAACCTGCACAAGTCGTCAGCTGTGTTTTCATTCAGCTGCGGCCGGCCGGTGACGTCAGCAGCAATCACCGGTCGGCGCAAATAAAGAGGACAGCCAGCAAGAAGGTGGGGAGAGGAACGCCAGGAGAAACCCCAGCCAGAGGGGTTTGCAGGAGGCTCGGAGCAGAGTGAGTGGGGCAGGACGCGGCGGTTCCCAGCAGAAGAGGATCCGACGCCTCACGTGGCGAGAGAAGAGCCACTGATGGTGGCAAAGGTAAAACCGCACTTGGAGCAGAAGCTCCAGTGCAAAGAAGGGAAGGGCAGGAAGACCAAGGCAGGAGAAACCCCAAGCCCAGCGACCACTGCAGAGAAGGGGGAGACACGGACCCAACATCCAGCCTCCAGCCAGGTGGGACGGTGAAGGGACCCGGGGGGCCTGAAGGTATGCCCCAGGGAGAATGGCATTGGCAGGGAGCCCAGAGAGAGGATGGCTTCAATGAAGAGCTCCTGAGGAGAGGGCAGTAATACCAGGAGCTAGAGTGGCAAGGGGGAGAAAGCCTAGAGATAACCCTAAGGTCTCACGGCCACGTAGGGAACCTTGGATAGCCCCTAAAAGGGAAGAGGGTGAGGGTAGGATAGGATTGGGACTTAGGAGCCAGACGTGAGTACTGAGGGGTACTTTGGGATGTGTTAGGAACGCTCGGTTTGGGTGAAAGTTTGTTGTAATTCATTTTTGTTGTTTTGTTTCCCCATGTCTAGAGGGGTTGAGTGTAGGGGAACGTGAGGTGAACTGGTGGTAGGGTGAGCCTCAGGATTAGGGGTTGCCAGCAAGGAATGTGTGTGCGCCCAAAGGCCGGGGAGGGCCTAGGGATCCATTGTGTGGGAGAGTGGCCATAGGATCAACAGTGGCCCGCCAGGCTGGGTATAGGGCGAGGTAGAGGGGAGGTGGAGCCTCGCAGAAGTCCGCCGAAGAAACTGGCCGCCCGCGAGAGAATCTGAACAGTCCCGAACCCCTCCACTGTATTAAGATTCAAAGTCGTGGCAGGAGACATAGGGGAGGACTGCTTCAGGAGTAAACACCTCCTCGAAGGGCCACCGACGACAGCAAGGTGGACACCTATATATGTCCGGACCAAAGCCACTCGAGACAAGATGTTTGAGGCCAGGCGGGCACACAAGCTTAGCCAACACCTTCTATAAGGCTTCATGATTGATGGAGTTGAAGGCCTTTGTTAGGTTAATGAATGCCATAAACAGCATTTAGGTTGCTCTCTACACTTCTCCTGGATCTGTTGTGCAAAAAAAATCATATTGGTGGTACCCTGTGATGATCTAAAGCCACACTGGGATTCTGGAAGGAAATCTTCAGGAAAGGGGCGGGGGTAATTCAGAAGGATGTGAGTAAGAATCTTCCCAGCAATAGCAATGCCTCAGTAGTCCCCACACACTGACTTGTTCCCTTTCTTGAAGATGGTCATAATGTTTGCATTCTTTAAGACAGGTGCAACTTCCTCATTAACCCATATTTTGATGAGAAGTTGGTGAAGTTTCTGTGCTAGTGGTGTTCCACCAGCTTTGAAGACCTCTGCAGAAATGCCATCTGGTCCTGGCACCTTATTGGTCTTGGTCTGAGTGATGGCACGCCAGATTTCCTTGAAGGATGGGGGATCAGCAAGAGATTCTATTACTGCGTGTTGAGGGATGGACTTGATGGTGGCAGCTAAGACCTCAGATTCATGGTTGAGTAGAATCTTGAAGTGGCCGAGTATAACTTTTATTACTTGAAAGAAACTTCTCATTTCATATTGGTCAGTGAAACTCTGGATCTCCATGGCCTTCACTTGCCACCACTGCTTCTTGATGTCCCATATCCTCCTCTGAACTACAGCTTTAAGCCAGTGATAAGTCTCTTGTTTTTGCTGGTTGGAGGGTTCATCTTACCAACTGCAGAACATGGCTCTCTTCTGATGGATAAGTGCTAGAATTTCCTCATTATTCTTATCAAACTAATCTTGGTGATGGTAAGTGGAGTATCCAATTGATTCAGCACATGCCTTGTGAATAACATTCTTAAGTTCCTCCCAATGTGCCTGGATGTTCTTGATGTCATCAGGTAGGTCAGAGAGAGTCTCAGTAATGCATTGCTGAAAAGCCTCATATCTAGGTTGGTGTTGGAGTGCCTTGATGTTAAATCTCTTCTGCATTCCTTTCGGTTGTTTACAGTGCTGTAGTACAAGCTGCATGTCCATGACTGAACTGACTAAATGGTGGTCCATCCAAAAGTTATCTGCACCTCTCAGGGCTTGGATGTTATGGACATTGGTACATGGACATCAGGCATGGGCTCTGACAACAATATGGTCAAGAAGGTGCCAATGATTGAAGCATGGGTGCTTCCAAGTGGTTTTATATTTTGTTAGGTTAATGAATGCCATAAACAGCATTTAGGTTGCTCTCTACACTTCTCCTGGATCTGTTGTGCAAAAAAAATCATATTGGTGGTACCCTGTGATGATCTAAAGCCACACTGGGATTCTGGAAGGAAATCTTCAGGAAAGGGGCGGGGGTAATTCAGAAGGATGTGAGTAAGAATCTTCCCAGCAATAGCAATGCCTCAGTAGTCCCCACACACTGACTTGTTCCCTTTCTTGAAGATGGTCATAATGTTTGCATTCTTTAAGACAGGTGCAACTTCCTCATTAACCCATATTTTGATGAGAAGTTGGTGAAGTTTCTGTGCTAGTGGTGTTCCACCAGCTTTGAAGACCTCTGCAGAAATGCCATCTGGTCCTGGCACCTTATTGGTCTTGGTCTGAGTGATGGCACGCCAGATTTCCTTGAAGGATGGGGGATCAGCAAGAGATTCTATTACTGCGTGTTGAGGGATGGACTTGATGGTGGCAGCTAAGACCTCAGATTCATGGTTGAGTAGAATCTTGAAGTGGCCGAGTATAACTTTTATTACTTGAAAGAAACTTCTCATTTCATATTGGTCAGTGAAACTCTGGATCTCCATGGCCTTCACTTGCCACCACTGCTTCTTGATGTCCCATATCCTCCTCTGAACTACAGCTTTAAGCCAGTGATAAGTCTCTTGTTTTTGCTGGTTGGAGGGTTCATCTTACCAACTGCAGAACATGGCTCTCTTCTGATGGATAAGTGCTAGAATTTCCTCATTATTCTTATCAAACTAATCTTGGTGATGGTAAGTGGAGTATCCAATTGATTCAGCACATGCCTTGTGAATAACATTCTTAAGTTCCTCCCAATGTGCCTGGATGTTCTTGATGTCATCAGGTAGGTCAGAGAGAGTCTCAGTAATGCATTGCTGAAAAGCCTCATATCTAGGTTGGTGTTGGAGTGCCTTGATGTTAAATCTCTTCTGCATTCCTTTCGGTTGTTTACAGTGCTGTAGTACAAGCTGCATGTCCATGACTGAACTGACTAAATGGTGGTCCATCCAAAAGTTATCTGCACCTCTCAGGGCTTGGATGTTATGGACATTGGTACATGGACATCAGGCATGGGCTCTGACAACAATATGGTCAAGAAGGTGCCAATGATTGAAGCATGGGTGCTTCCAAGTGGTTTTATATTTGTCACTCTGTCTGAAGATAATATTTGTGATGAACAAGTCATGCTCTGCACATTTGCAGAGGAGGAAGATACCATTGGAATTGACTTTCCCCACCCCCTCTTTCCCAATGGTGCCACTGCAGAGTTCAGTGTCACCCAACTCTTGTGTTGAAGTCACTTATGAGGATGAGCTTGTCTTCCTTGGCAGTAGTAGTCGGGACTGTGTCAAGAGCACAGTAGAACGGTTCCTTGTTGACTTCTTCATTGTCAAGTGTGGGGGTGTATGCACTGATGACCGTACCATACTGGTTGTTACTGAGCTTGAGTCTGAGAGTCATAGGGCATTCATTAATGCTCACAGGGAGTTCTGCAAGCTGACTAACAATCTTGTTCTTGATGGTGAGATGACTGCTATAGGACTATTCTTTGTGAAAACTTGGAGGAAAAAAGTGAAATAATTTTTTAAAATATTAAGATGAACACTGGAATTTATTAACCAAATCTATATATGAAAGGCAGGTTGCTACATCTCATAGTTCATAGTTTCATAGTTGTTAGGGTCAGAAGGGACATGAGCAGATCATCAAGTCTGATCCCCTGCCATGGGCAGGAATGAATGCTGGGATTAAATGACCCCAGCTAGGTGATTATCTAGCCTCCTTTTGAAGACCCCCAGGGTAGGAGAGAGCACCACTTCCCTTGGAAGTTGGTTCCAGATCCTAGCTGCCCTGACTGTGAAGTAGTGCCTCCTGATGTCTAGCCTGAACCTACTCTCAATCAACTTGTGGCCATTATTCCTAGTTACTCCAGGTAGTGCTCGGGGGAACAGGGCATTTCCCATCCCCCTGGTAAGTTTACAGACAGCCACCAGATCCCCTCTCAGCCTTCTCTTGTGGAGGTTGAACAGGTTCAGGTCCCGTAGCCTCTCCTCATAGGGCCTGCCCTGCTGCCCCCTGACCGTGCAAGTGGCCCTCCTTTGGACCCTCTCAATGCTGTCCACATCCCTCCTGAAGTGCGACGCCCAGAACTGGATGCAGCACTCCAACTGCGGCCTGACCAACGTCACATAAAGGGGGAGGATCACCTCCTTGGACCTGCTCGTGATGCATCTGTGGATGCATGACAAGGTGCGGTTAGCCGTACTGACCGTGTCCTCACATTGGTGGCCCATGTTCATCTTGGAAACAATACTGACTCCAAGATCCCTTTCTGCCTCTGTGCTGATGAGAAAGGAGTTCCCCAGCCCGTAGGTATGCTGCTGGTTCTTTCTCCCTAGGTGCAGCACCTTGCACTTGTCAGTGTTGAATCCCATCCTATTCTCATCCACCCACCTCTGTAACCTGTCCAGATCTACTTGTAACCTGTCCCTCCCTTCTAGCGTGCCCACCTCTCCCCATATATTAGTGTCGTACCCTCCCAGAGGCATGAAGTATGTTCCGTCCACCACCACTCTCTGGGTGAGGCCCTCCAGTCAATTTGCAACACATCTGACTGTGTAGGCATCAATGCCACACACACCTGTTTTTTTAATGAGAATGGGGTGAGAGACACTGTTGAAGGCCTTCCTAAAGTCCAGAAAGACTACGTCCACCACGACACCTATGTCCAAGGATTTTGTGACCTGATCATAAAAGTCAACCAGCTTGGTCTGACAGGACCTGCCCTTAATGAACCCATATTGGTTGCCCCTGAGAATACTATCCCCTGCTGGTTCCTCATAGATGTGCTCCTGGATAATTTTCTCAAAGAGCTTCCCCAGGACTGAGGTAAGACTAACAGGCCTATAGTTAACTGGGACTTCCTTCCTCCCTTTTTTGAAAATGGGGATCACATTGGCCCTTTTCCAGTCCTCTGGCACCTGGCCAGAGCACCATGAGTGCTCATAAAGCCGTGCAAGGGGCCCTGCAATGACCTCTGACAATTCCCTCAGTACCCTGGGGTGGAGAGCATCTGGACCTGCTAATTTAAACACGGCCACCAGAAGTTCCCTAACTAGGTCCTCTCTGACCCTAGGCCTGGCGGTCCCTCTCCTGAGTCCGCCTGGAATCCCGGTGGGGGAGATGTCCTGGTCCCTGCTCAGAAAAATGGAGGCAAAGAATTTGTTAAAGAGGTCAGCTTTTTCATCTGGTGCAACCACCAGATTGCCAAGCATGTCCTGCAGGGGCCCCACATTACCCACTGCCTTCTTTTTACTCCCTATGTATTTAAAAAAAAAATCTCATCACCCACTGCATTGAAGAAACAATAATTTAATAAAGGAAACTATCCTGATGAAACAACATAGACCCCATCCTAGATAGGATCCTAAAACAGTCAGAAAGTGATGGTACTGAACATGAGTGGACAAAAACACTACCTCTTACATTTCTGCTAAACATTCCACTAAAACACTAAAAAAATAAAAAGAAACACAGAGGCCCTGTGAATTACTATACATTTGTTTCTGATTTATTCCACTGAAAGCAATTTTTCTATATATAGACACAGGTTATAAAAAATTGCAGCTATTTATGTTTGAGAGCAGAAGCTCTGTTTGAAGCATTTAGTATCTTTCACTGTTAGTAGAAAAAGAAGTGCATGATTAAGTATTTGAGCAATAGCATATGGCCATGTTTTTGAGGACTAGATTACAACACCCACTTGAAAAAGAGAAGAGTTAAGGTTAAAACTTTCATTTTGTATTTTGCCTAAGCACCCACTTGAAAAAGAGAAGAGTTAAGGTTAAAACTTTCATTTTGTATTTTGCCTAAGCACCCACATGAAAAAGAGTAGAGTTAAGGTTAAAACTTTCATTCTGTATTTTGTCTAAGTGTGTAAAAGTAATCTCTCATTGATATAGTTTCTTGCATTTTCAACTATGATAACATACTTTCTCTTTAGAATAAAGAAAGTGGAAAAGAAAATAGGAGTTGAGGGTACTTACCAGCAAGAAGAGAAGGATCTGAAATGACCAATAACCAGTTTCAAAAGAGCCACTAGGGGCCTACCTCTGTTAGGTTCTATCAAAGTTAAAGGAAGTTGGATAGAATTGTACTGTAAAGGACTAATTTTTACCCTAAAGCTGTGTGAAAGCCTATTAATGTCAATGGTAACGTGTAATCCTTAATTTTAAATAAATCCTATTAACTTGAAATTAATTTATCATTTTGACTTCCCTTCAGATTGTTTCTCAATAATTCAATCAATAAGTAGCTGCATTTTATCATCACTTAGAGTCTGTGTATGTCATTGCCAGACCAGTGATTTCAGTAGACTCTGCACTGCTGACCTGCTCAGTTCACGTTGCATTACTGCAGACACCAAAGCGTCTTGTTCTGATAATGTTAATAGCTCCTCAAAATTACCGTGAAAGTGAGGGAATTACACCAAACATCTGTTAAATTGTTTTATTCCCCTCCCTCTTCCGCAACTGGGAATTAAAATATATTTTCATTATTTCCTTTCTATTGTTGCTTGAATACAAAGTGAGTATAATTATTCTTGTTATTTTATTTCCTGCCATTCCCCTCTGCTAAGTACCTAGGCTGGTACATTCTCCTGCTATCAGGCTACGCTAAATATGGTAATGGTCAGTGTGTCAATAATCCCCCCTGTTTAAGAGCCCTACAAACCCTAGTGATCTGACATTCTTTCTGTTCAGATGTCGAGCTGACGTCTGATGCTTAAAACAGAGCATGCTTTCATCCCTCCATGCATTGTCGTAACCCCTCTATGACTACTCTTAAAAGGGTGCCTCAGCTAGTCAGGGAAACAGTTGCTGACCAAACGAGATAGAGCCTATTTGATTCAGCCTTCCTGAATGCTTAATTTTTTCAACTTTATATCAGCCTGACCAAACAGGGCCATGTCTACCTTTGGCTACAGAAGAGAGCTTAGTAAATATGAAGACATTGATGAAGATGAACTCCTTGCTTCTCTGACTGAGGAGGAACTGAATGAGTTAGAGAGGGAGCTGGAGGACATTGAGCCCGACCGTACCCTTCCAGTAGGGCAAAGACAGAAGAGTCTGACAGAGAAAACTCCAACAGGAACTTTCAGCAGGGAAGCGTTGATGGCTTATTGGGAAAGAGAGACCAGAAAACTTTTCGAAAAGGAACGATTGGGTACATCTGAAAAGGTAGGCTCTTAGACAATTTACTCCTTCTTGGAAATATTCATTCTTCACTGAGTTTCCATCCCTTACCATTTTATTTTCTTCCAATCCACTATAACGTTTTAAAGAAAAATTTTAGTGACACTAGTTTACTAGAATGCTGTGTTAGAATGCTGTAATCTGGGTAAGAGCATTTTTGCTTTCTGTCTTGCAGTGCCTTAAAAACTACTGGGAAACAAAAATCCTGTATATTAATTAGCATTAATTATTGAAATCATGATAGAAGAACAGTTGGAAATAATTCATGATAGAAGAACAATTTCATAAAATGAGGCGCAAATTAGTATGTGCTGCTAGTGCAGTCACATAGGCTTTTGGATATGTTACCATTTTATTTGAATGCTAAGACACAGTTTTTATTCTTATCGTAAAATAAATTATCAGTACTGGTGTCTGAGAATCAATACAATAAGGATCAGGAAGAGAATTCTGGACTTTTTGCTAGAATATAAGTTGGGCAAGAAAGTGCAGTGGAGCCCATTGAGTCAGATATGCAGCAGCTGTAAATCAGCATAGCTTTGTTTCAGTGAATGGATGTACACCCATTAACACCAGCTGAGGATCTGTCCCCATGTCTGGTACCTTCAGTGACACAGTTTTTTTTCGTATCAGAACAAAGCACTGAATCCTGGAGTAGATATCCAGTCAAACAACTTATTATTATAGTGCGTGTCATGCAATCTGTCCCAGGAACTTTATATCAATAACAGCACTAGATGCTAGTTGCTGACAGTGGTATAACTCAGTAAAAATAATTAAGAGCTCAATCCTGTTAGTTAATAAGTACATTTAATTCTCATTAATTTTGTGAGATGAAACCACCCACTACTTTAGAAAAGCTGTTCTCAAAATCAGACTCTAAATAAAAATCTGTTTTTTTTAAATGCCAGTTCCATAATTTTTTAAGTGCAGCATAGAGCTTTAAATGCATGAAACCCATTGATTTTACAGCTACAGTTCTATGCTGAGCAGTGATTATAAAGAGCTTGATTCTGCTGTCGTTGCTCGCAGGGACAAACAGTCTTCCTGATTTTAAGATTAAGGGTCATTGAATTGAGCTCCTAGGAGTTACAGTTAGAAGTGCTAACATTCAGGGTCCACAGACATCAGCAGTTTTATATCAGGAATGAATATAACCCTCTTTGCATAATAGATGTAGTGGTACCTTATATGTAGGAAGAAATATTATAATTTGGTCGCATATAGTACCTGCTAGTCTAGAATCCAGAAACAGTTTACATTAACAGGTTTGCTGGTAACAGTGAGCTGCAATGCAGTGTCTATTATATGGGTAGACACATTAGCTCACAGCCTTAGATATCTTGAGAGACTGACTCCTGGACATTTTTCAGCTGACTCTTTAATTGCCATCTGAGTTGCCACAAGAAATGGACTGAAAAGGCCTCATTTAGACCTCATGGGGCCTTGGTACACACCACAAAATTGGCCTTTAAAGTGGCTTAAATGCCCTTTTGCACTGCTTTAATGGTGTTGCTGTTTACACTGTTGGCGGCATATTGCGTGTTAAATGACTTTCAGATGTAGCAAAATAAAACATGTCTGAGGTGTTTTAGTTTGCTACCTTAGTAGCCATGGAGGGAAGCACCGGGCCCGGGGCAGCTCAGGGGTTGTGCAGGCAGTCCCTGCAGGCAGGCGCCACTGGCGAAGAAAAAAAACCGCAGCAAGCCTGATTTTTATTTTTTTTCTCCCTGGAACTTGCCTGCCTGCCTGAGCTGCATGGGGCCTAGTACTTCTCTGCACGGCTGCGCTCCCCCTGGGACTGCCTGGGCTGGGTGCCTGTGGGCAGGTGCTGCCTGGTGGGGTGCCGCTGCTGCAGTGGAGGGAAGCACTGCTCCACCCCCAGCTAAGGACGCCACGGGGGTTTACTTTGGTTTAAATTGAAGCGGGGTTTTTAAAAACCCACCGCTTCAATTTAAGGAGAATTAAACCAAAGTTAACCCCATGGCATGTACAAGTAGCCATGATGGGGTGTATCTCCATGAGTGCACATGTGTAGGAGTGTGCATGCCCCATGAGACAAATAGTGGTGCCACATATTTGTGCCACTGCTCTTTGTCCTCCAGCACACCCCTGCATACATTCTCTGGCACATGGCAAATTGCTCTGGGTGGGGTAGTTTCATAGTTTCATAGTTTCAGGGTCGGAAGGGACCTAATAGATCTTCTAGCCCGCCCCCCCGCCAGGGCGGGAGAACAAGTAGTTTTTTCGGATGTCCAATCTGTACCTCCTCTCCATCAACTTGTGCCCATTACTCCTTGTTATGCCAGCGGGGGCTAGGGGAAACAGCGTCTCCCCCAAACCCTTCTGGTTCCCCCTAGTGAGTTTATAGACGGTCACCAGGTCCCCCCTCAGCCTTCTCTTGTGGAGGCTGAATAGGTTCAAGTCCCGCAGTCTCTCACTGTAGGGTCTGCCCTGTTGTCCCCGGATCATGCGGGTGGCCCTCCTCTGGACCCTCTCCATGTTGTCCACATCCCTCCTGAAATGGGGCGCACAGAACTGGACACAATACTCCAGCTGCGGCCTGACCAGCGTCGCATAGAGGGGGAGGATCACCTCCCTGGCTCTACTCGAGATGCACCTGTGGATGCACGACAAGGTCCGGTTAGCCCTGCCAACCATGACCTCGCATTGTCGGCCCATGTTCATCTTGGAGTCAATAATGACACCAAGATCCCTTTCCGCCTCCGTGCTCTCAAGTAGGGAGTTCCCCATCGTATAAGTGTGCTGCTGGTTCCTACTACCCAAGTGCAGCACCCTGCACTTGTCCGTATTGAAACGCATCCTGTTCCTGTCTGCCCACCCCTGTAACCTATCCAGATCCTTCTGCAATCTCTCTCTCCCTGCTAGCATGCTCACCTCCCCCCAAATTTTGGTGTCATCAGCGAATTTAAACAGGTTGCTCTCCACCCCAACATCAAGATCGCTGATGAAGAAATTGAACAGCGCAGGGCCCAGGACCGAGCCCTGGGGGACTCCACTACCCACCTCCCCCCAAGTCGAATATGATCCATCCACCACCACCCTCTGAGTGCGACCCTTCAGCCAATCTGCAATCCATCTGACCGTGTAGGCGTCTATGCCACAGTCGCCTAGTTTATTAATTAGGATGGGGTGAGAGACGGTGTCAAAGGCCTTGCTGAAGTCCAGAAAGACTACATCCACCGCGACACCTGCATCCATGGCCTTTGTGACCTGATCATAAAAGGCAATCAGGTTGGTCTGACATGATCTCCCCCTAATAAATCCATGCTGATTGCCCCTGAGCATCATCTCTGATGCCGGCCCATCACAAATGTGCTCCTTGATGATCTTTTCAAAGAGCTTCCCCAGGATTGAGGTAAGACTGACGGGCCTATAATTGCCCGGGTCCTCCCTTTTCCCTTTTTTGAAGGGTAGGAGAGGCTGGGGCCAGCAACCTTACCTGGGGTCCTGGGAGCCTCCTGGGGCACCAGCAGTGCACCAGTGTAAAAAAAACCCAGCCACACTGCAAACTAGCAGCACGATGAATGCTTTCATATGTGCTGCATGCAGTTTGCAGCACCATAAATCACACATGCATGCTTGTGGGGATTTACCCATAAAGGTCTCATTTTATTACTAACTCAGATTTCTGAGTTAGTAATAACTTCTTCCACTCCCACCCCAAATGGCAATATAATGTTAGTGTTGTGTACAAGCCTAACCCTTAAAGAGCTGATAAAAAGTATACTATTCTCTCCGGTGGAGGTGAGAGCAGTACCAAATGCATCCATAAATCTGAAAATGTTGACATTCCACCATCTGGTGTTTGTTAATTGAAATCTAGGAATTAAATCCTCACTCCACTGAAATCAGTTACAACTCTTCTTCATTTCACTGAGGCCAAGATTTTTCCCTTCTTGTCTGTAACCATTCTGTATGGGGATGCTGCTCAAAATAACAGAGAGAAAACTACTAAAGAATTTCAAAGAAAGCAATATACAATTCTAAACATATCACTGAAGTAAATGGTGAAATCAAGTGATGGATGGAAAATGTGAGCATTTAGTCCCCCATTTCAAAAATGAATTCAAGTAGGTTTTTTTAATTTGTTTTTGTTTTGTTTTTACTGAAGTCACTGAAGAAGCACAGTCAGTACATTATAAAGTATCTCTTATAAACATGAGCTCAGAGGCCATGTTGAAGAGTGTAGTATGAATAGTTAGGCAGCTAAATGCATGGTAATAAAGAGGACATTCTGAGAAGTTGCCAGTCTCATCTTTTATTCTTCACTGTATGCATAAAGAAGGTCCTGATCTAACAAATTCCACTTAGGTAGATTCCTGTGCTCACGTACAACCCCACTGAAGTCAATGGATTCTTTACAGCATGAGATCTCCCACAGAGAGCTTGTTGTAGGGTCAGAGGGATGGCACCTGATCCTGTGAATTCTCTAACTGCCCCATGAAGTATGCACAGGGTTTACAAGAACAAGCCTCTAGCTGTAATGTTCACATCTTTTATTTCACTGCAGTTGAGCTTCTGTAGGCATCATAGTTACTGTATTCTATATGTGTCCTGCTGCAGAAATCAACTCAAGAGTGCAGGACTGCATTCAACATGTCAGTTCTAGAGGGATTCTTTTACTACTGACAAAAGTTTGTATAGCAATATAATTAGCAAGTGGTTTAGATGTTGGTTTTGACAGGTTTGCATTTTGGTACCACTTTTGCAAGAGTCAAAAACAGAGGCTTTGTAAGTACAGAGCATGGACTCAGTTCTTGGCTGGCATTTTAAAATGACTGACATGTTAATGGTACTAATCAGTATTTGTGAACTGCCTTTTTGGATTTCTAGACTTTAGATGAGTCTATCAGATTAAAAAAAATAATTAGGATTAGATTTTCTAATCAAAGAATTTATGGTCAACCATATGCAAAGGACCAGCATACAGCCTTTGCGAGACATATGCCTCTCATGCTCAAAATGGTGTGTAAGAGATTTTAACAGTACCTAAGCTATGTGCTAGTCTTGCACCCAGAGAGTTATCTTTTGCAATTTTTTCATATTTTTGAATACCAAAGTGAACTTTGGGATAGTTTGGATGTGGGTCCAAACTTGGCATAATGGTAATATGTATGTTGAACATATAGATATGAAGTATTAAAATGATGCTAAGAAGGGCACTGTGGACCATGTTTTCACAGACAACCCTTAAACGTGCACATTTCAAAATGTGCATCCAAATTGTTGGATGTATGACTATGGTAACTCATTCTGTTTGCGCTTGAGTACTCTTGGGCCAAGGGATTTCACCTTGGAGAATATGGAGGAGAATTCAAAAAGAATGTTAGGTCAGATCCATTTTTTTGTTCTCTTAAATTTCTATGCTTTTGTTGGTTCATTTTAAACTTTTAACATTAAGTTCAAATAGTTTAATTATAATAATGTTTAGAAAATTAATATAAAGCTTAATACTACTTCAATTGTGCTTAATACCAACATCTACATTCCTGTTCAAGGATTCAAAGGAAGAAGAAGATAGTTCAGAAGAAATTCAGGAAGAATATTTCACAGAAAGTAACAGTGAAGTTTCTGAGGAGGCATACACTGAAGAGGAGGAGGAGGAAGAGGAGGAGGAGGAAGAGGAAGAAGAAGAAAGCAATGACTCCGAAGTGAAGCAAAATGCTGAAGTTTGTGAAAGGACTGCGAACTCTGAAAGTGGCAGGAGTTCTGACCACATGAAACATAAGGAATGCAACAGCCATGAGGAAAATGAAAACCTTATCAATGGCCATAATGGAAGTGACACAGAAAATACGAGATCTCAAACAGGTGCCATCCATGCTTGTGGAAATCCAACCGTCATTGAGGATGCATTGGAAAAAGTTAAGAACAATGACCCTGCCACCACCGAGGTGAACCTCAATAACATTGAAAATATCACTATACAGATGCTTACACAGTTTGCCCAAGC
This sequence comes from Alligator sinensis, assembly GCF_000455745.1. NCBI lineage: Eukaryota > Metazoa > Chordata > Crocodylia > Alligatoridae > Alligator > Alligator sinensis. Next base: position 582,761 of record NW_005842106.1, read on the forward strand.
CCTCAGGAACAACACACTAGTTAAGACTTTCAGTCTAGCTAATACTCATGCTGATGACAATGCTGCAATTGCGATTGCTGGCATGTTAAAAGTGAATCAGCATATAACTAGTCTGAACATTGATTCAAATTTTATCACAGGCAAAGGGATACTGGCCATTATGAGAGCTTTGCAACATAATAAGGTTTTAACAGAACTACGATTCCACAACCAAAGACATATCATGGGCAGTCAGGTTGAAATGGACATAGTTAAACTGCTGAAAGACAACACCACTGTGGTGAAGCTAGGATACCATTTTGAGCTTGCTGGACCAAGAATGAGCATGACAAGTATCCTGACTAGAAACATGGATAAACAAAGGCAAAAACGTATGCAGGAGCAAAGACAGCAAGAGCCTGGTTGTGAAGGAGCAATCAATCCAAAGACCAAAGCCTTGCAGAAAGGAACCCCTCGGTCCTCACCTTGCTCATCTCCTAAGAGCTCACCTTGGTCTTCTCCAAAACTCCCTAAGAAAGCTCAGCCAGTTAAAAGCCATCCTCCAGCTCCTGCTTCACCTCCACCACCACCTCCTCTACCATCTCCTCCTCCCCCACCCCTACCTCCTGTCATTTCAGAAAAGAAGACACCAACCAGGAATATAGCTGAGGTCATCAAACAGCAGGAAAACACCAAAAAAACCTTACAAAATGGAAAGAAAAAGAAAAAAGGCAAAAAAGGCAAAAAACATGAGAATAACATATTGAAAGAAATTAAAGATTCCTTAAAGTCAGTCTCAGACAAGAAAGCAGAAGAAGGATCACAGCCCTCTACCCGACCCTCTACCCCACAGAGGTCTCTTCATGATAACCTGATGGAAGCAATTCGGGGAAGCAGCCTAAAACAGTTACGGCGGGTAAGTTGAAAACATATTTAAATAACTACTTTTGACTCAAATCTTGCACAATCCAAAACATGTAGCATTGATTTTTTTTTAGAGATATATTTTAGTAAAGAGAACAATAACTATACTTTTGAGTTTAATTCTACCTCAGTTTGATAAAAATTAGGCTGCTGACAGAACCAAGCTTTAACTTTAATAGACTATACTCAGAGGAGGGGTTTTAGCTGTAGAGGTGAAAATAGTGGGAATCAAGCAGAAATTTTACCACCTTTGGGTTATGATGCAAGGAAAAACCTCCTTCAGGAAAGACTTCCCCTCAGAAATGTGTTGTGAAATGAGCTTTGTTTCTTGCTATGTAGAAAATCCCCCACCGCTTTAAGTAGCTTTAATCCATGGAGGAGGAGACAGGACATTTAGTTTCCTTCATTAACAGAAAGA
>NW_005842106.1:584112-605682 GCF_000455745.1 Alligator sinensis
TGTACTTATAAATAGTGGAATTCAGACACAAAGGAGATGGGCACCTTAGAACCTTATATATAAATCATCAGACCAGATAAGGATAGTAGCTAGAAAGATCAGACTGCTGCTTCTTTTCCACTCTATTGCAAATATAATGAGAAAAAACACACTGCTATCTTTGTAGGTGGAGATCCCAGAAGCTCTTCGATAAAAGCATGGATTGATTATAGAAGAACCAAAGCACTACAGTGGGCAAGGGAAGGTTACTGACTTGTTGAACGGTGGTAACATAAGTTGTCTTGTGATGTTTCCAAAGTGCACTCTTAGATTTGAACAAAAATATTATCTTTTTACAGAGATAGACCTATTAAACACTAAACAATGCTTTAAGAATGCATAAGCCTTTTAATCTGTAAATATGGAAATAAACGTCTTTTTATATTTAATAAGATTTCTATTGCAGAAATAGCAGTTTATTTAGATATTCTTTTCAATATCTGATTGCACACCATTGGACATGTTTTTAACACTGAGATGTAATGGTTTAGTGACCTGTGGTTTTTTTTCCTTTGGTTTTTTTTTCATTACTTTACAATAAATATTGTTTGAAGATTTTCAGCAACCAAAACAATCATAGTCCTGGGTTTCTGTGAGTTTAGAACTATCAGGAATAAAATTTCTGAGGATTGGGAAAGTCTTACTGCTCCTAGGATCTAGTGCAATGTGAAAGTATGTGATAAATACCAGGGGTGTGCAAAATGGGCCATATTCAATTTGGATTTGGATTCAGCCGAAATCGGGGACAGTGATTTGATTCATTGATTCGGATCACTGTCCCCGATTAGATTCGGCCAAATCCAAATCTGAAGATTTGATGCTGAATCAGAGAATCAGCGATTCAGCCACAGACATAGCTTTAAATGTTTTTTCTACATATCTCGAGTTGCCAGGTGCGGCTCATGAATGCTGTGATGCTGGGGTGGATGGAGCATCCCACAGGAGTGTGGCCCCCCCGCGTACTGAGGGTGAACCTGGAAGTGTTCCAGTCCACTTCTGGGTCCGCCACTGTGTGTGCTGGGGGCCCCTCCCCCATATACCCCAGCTCAGTGATTGGCTGCAGGGGGACCCCTGGGGCCCCCCCAGACCCAGGAGGCAGTAGTCACTGAGCTGGGTGGGGGTGCAGGGGGTGGGGGGCCCTGTACACTCCTTGGCGGACCTGCTGCAGAGCACACTAGGCATCCCCCTGCACTCCTGTTGGATGCTCTATCCACCCTACCACCTCAGCATTCACGAGCTTCCTGGTACCTTGAAGTATGTAGAAAAAACATTTAAAACTATGTCTATCTGGATCATCAAAACTTTCTGAATCTCTCTGAATCGATTCAGAAGGTTCTGATTCAATTTGGAGAGATTAAAGGGTCTCCTTTAATCTGAATCCTCGGATTCAGAGATTCGGCCACCGAATCAGGCCAAATCTCCACCAAATCGAATCAGTGACTGAAGCTTCACACAGCCCTAATAAATACAGCTACAATGGTTAAGTAGCAGTTGATGTAAAATTAGGCAGTGTTCTGAAAAGAAGGGAAAGTGTAAAGCTAATACAAAATCCATTAAAGTTGATACATGGGAAACAACAAAAAGAGACTCATTGAGTACACATACGAGCTAATACATCCAGGAAGAAATAACCCAGAGATTCAGTGGGATGGAAAAAACATTCAGGCCAAAAAAAAAAAAGACCTTTAAGTAATACAGACAGAAGTTCAGTTGGGTGTGAACATTCAACATGATATGGTGGCAAAAGAGCCAACATGATTTTGGGATATATGCAATTAGATATCATGTAACAGATGATGGGATGGATAGACTTTCTCAGTTCAGTGCTAGTAAGTTTCCTTCTCATATTAATTACGGTTCAAGTTGAAGGGAACTTAGATCAAAGATCTAAATGCTTAGTTTGCAACAGTATTAGAGCTATTATACCTTTTACACATTTTTGACAGATAGAAGCATCAAATACAAACATAATTATTTATGATATTTTAACCCCAGGGTGCTCAACCCCTGGCCTACAGGTCAGATGGCCCTGGTGCCTCATCATCTAGCCCGCAGGGTTCCCTCTGAGTCTGTAGAGAGCCCTGCAGCATGTTGCCCTGCTGTGCACTGTGGCACAAAGCCTGATCTGATGTGCAGGGTCTGATTTTTGCCTGGGGGACCAGGTAGAGGTAGCATGAGGCCCTGGGGCCCTGAGCCCTGCCCACAGAGACCAGTAGAGGCAGCACAAAGCCCATAAATGAGGTGGCATGGGGCCCTGAAACCTAATTCCAACATGCACCGTTGGGTAGAGGCAATGCAGGTCCTGGGGACCCCAATTCTGGCATTTGGAACCTGGTAAAGGAGGCATGGAGCCCAGTCTCAATCCCAGCACATGGAGCTGGGCAGGGGTGGTGCAGAGTCCTGAGCCCCATTCCCATTGGGCAGGGGCACTTCAGTCTGGGTCCAGGCATGTGGACCTGATCCTGGGGGCCAGTCTGACCTGCAGATTGGCCCCACATCACTTATTCAGCCTGCAGGGCCAAAAGATTAAGCACCACTGATTTAACCAAATATGATGAACTAAAACTGAGAAAAAAATCCATGAAATCTAACTATTTGAAAATATTTATAGGATACATTCTTGAGATATGTTTTTTCCCTTACCCAAAAGAGGTGTAAGTGTCAAATTACTTGAGTCGGATAAAAGCAAAATGGACAGAAGATACAAGAATATGTTGTAGAGAGTACACATTCACTGGCAGGAAAAACAGACAGGGTTAACCATGGAGAGTTTTTCCATTTCTAATTGGTTTGATTTTATTATTTTAAGGAAAAATCTGCCCAAAGCAATTTATACATGACTGACATGTCTTTCAGACTTGTTCTTTACCCCCAGTATCACAATTAATACACTGTATCTGATTAGACATATTTTGGAAACCTCTGCAATTCCATATTCTATTGTAGCTCAGGTGCAATCCACAGTCTCCCTCAACCTTGTAGAAGAAGGAAAGAGAGAGAAGGAGATGTGTAAAAAAACAGGGAGACATGAGGCAAAAAGAAACTATAAAAAAGAAGGCACAAGAGAAGAAAATAGTTTGGAGAAAAAATGAATAAGGGAAAATTTCAACTGAAAGAAAAGGATGCGTGAGCAAAGGGAATAGAAGATGAGAGAACAAGGAAGAAAAAGTAAGAAGGCATTCAGCTTTCAGGTAAGTATGTGTTTGATTTCTTCCCAGACTCAGGGTCTGGCATTTATACTAAAGGATATAATGGAAAGGGGAGTGGACACAAACACTTATGCAAGCAAGGAACAAGTTTCTGACACTGTTGCTAACAAGTAGTTTAGTAATCCTGTCATGGTATGGAGCCCTCCTGTGCTACTGGAGAACAGTATTGCAGATAAAAAGTCAAAATCAATGATGACTTGTGGTCATTTAATACCACTTGGCACATGTCCTGATGAAGTGTTAACTCTGTGCCCTGGCCAGATTCTAATCTGGGTAATCACATTCTGCCTACATAAATTTCACAGCAGTTTCAGTTGGAGAAATTTCAAATCCTGCCTTCTATTTGAAGATGTGCTTGAGAGGGGCTCCTGAAAGCACCTTGCTATCATGTTGTCATTCAAGTGGAGGGAAAGCTAGGGTCATTTTTCTTCCTCTGATGGAGTTCACTCTTTCTCTAGGAGCTGCTAACTTTTCCCTTCCAAAAGGAAAAGCAACTGCTGAAGAGCATTTTGTTTGCCTTTAGAGTAGACCAACTTGCACAGTATCACAAGCACAAAAAATAATCAGAGAGATGTTATGTTATGTTATTTTCCAGGATTAGAAACCAGGATGAACTAAATCAGGAACAGAATGTTGGCAAGGTTACATATTACTGCTTAGTTTAAAGCTCATGGGAAACAAGTAGTACTAGAAGTCTGTATTTTCCCTTGGGCCCATTTCCTTCCTAGTTAACATTCTATAATATTCCCCTGAGTCTTCAGGGTAGACAAATAATTTCCTGACTGCCTCCTGTTTGACCTATAAAGAATGTGGTCCTTGAGTCAGCTCAACTACACTGTGTCCTATGCTGTACTTTCACTGGACCTGAATACAGTGCCTTAAAGTCCAGGAATGCAGCAGGTCTGTTTCTTATTTGACCATGTAAGACTCATTCCTGGACATGATGGGTGCAGACAGCAGTGCAGCTCCCCACTGTAACTGCGAATGCTTTGCAGGAAGCGTTCTGAGTTACAACGATCCCCTGAACCAAACAGAAGTTCACTGTTGATTCCTGGGGAGAAGGGAATCTAGCTGCTGGCTGGGAGCCTACAGTTGGTTTCCGCCAGTAATGGCCCCTCCTCTCTCCCAGCCTGTCCCTGTTTCAAAATGAAAGGGAAGGGGAGGGGAAAAGGGAGCAGAGGGAACTCATTTTAGGGGTTCCCCATCCAGAACGGGAGGGTGAAGTGGGTGTATTGGAGTTCCCCCCACCTGGGGGGGCTCCAATATACCTGCCCCACCTTCCAGCAGAGGCTGAAAAAACCCCAGACTGAACTCCCAGTGCTCCCTTTCCCCTCTCCCATTCTGAAACCAGCTCGAAGCTGGGAGGCAGCGCAGGCAGAAGTTACAGAAGATGCTATCTATGTTTTGAAACATCTTCAGCTGACCCCTTATGCAATGAGGGTTGAGATTTTCTCCCAACTGGCCATTTTTGAAGCAGTCTGCAGCCATGCACTTGTATTTGGTCATGGATATAGACTGCTTTCTGTGGCCAGATTGGGAAAAAAATGTCTCTTCTGTTTGTGCCTGCTGGTGCTATTGCACCACCTGCCTTTTCACAGCTAGCAGCAAGTAATGCAAAGCAAAAATTTACAAACCTGTCCCTGCTGGAATCTGTTGGGCAGTCCAAATGACTACGAGCTGAAGAGAAATGCTGGAAAAAGCTCCCTGCCACTCCAATAGATTTGAGAAGGACCTAGGTGAATAGCAGAGCAGGACACCTGACACAGATTGCACTCTTTTAGGAGTGTGCTGAATTAAGTTTCCTGGACTTCTAAAGAGCAGAATTACTTCAGTTAGCTGAGAAAGAGGAAGGCAAAAGTCAGAATCTGTCCCCTTAGTCCTACCTTTCTCTGCACTGAACAAGGGGAATTAGGCACTACCCAGTGTGACTACTAATGTCAGGGATCCATGATAGATCGTTGGTTTGTCATGTTATTTGGTACTTGATCAGAACACAAAGAAGTTTATTAAGTATATGAGTTTTTATTTCACATCTTTTTTTAAATCCTTCCTTTCTGTTATATGCCAATGTGTCATCTCCACACTTAAAGGATCTGGCTAATAGCCACCCTTCCCCTCTGCATACATGCAGGGAAGGTAGCATGCAGAGCCCAACTGGAATATGGCAGGAGCGCTTTCTGCCTCCACAACATGCTCCTTCCTTCCTTCCACTTCACTTCTGCAGAAGTTCTTCACGTAGCTATGGAATCAGAACTCTGGGTAGAGGTGATATCTTTTATTAGACCAACTAGATATAACTTTTAGGCATACTCACCCTTTTTTTAGGCATAGGAGAATGCAAAGATTGTAACATTTCTTCTACGTGGAAATGAAAATTTATACTTCACAGGAGAGCTGAAGGTGTTGTAAGATCTCCTGGTTGGAAAAGTTCATTTTGTTCAAATTAGGCTTAGATAAAAGTTAGAGCAGTCTATTTACCTCAAAGTTGTGTGATGATAAGCAGGATGTTGAATTATTTTTCCTTCTGGTTATGTTGTTTCATATTTCACAGGAGGGTGGGGTGATGGAAGGCTCTCCTGGGCAAGGAATTTCTTTTGTGCTGAGGCAGCTCTGAGCTCTGTGAACATGCAGATTTAGCTTGAACAAAAGGCAGGAGGCAGGGTATCAGCTTTCAGGTTTGATGTGTTGAATTTTGCTTCCTTCTTGTAAAATTATGAAGTTTTCATTTTTAAAAATGGCTAAATTCAATATCTTCCATGTTTCAGGGATACAGGTTGTAGCCATATTGGTCATGTAGCTATGTGGGTTCGTACTCCAAAAGTCTGGAGCAGCTGGGGTAGCTTCAGGGGTAGGTTTAGTCCCACAGTATAAGCTACTGCTGACAGTCTGCATTAACTTGCATTGCTTCTCTTTCCCTTCTTATGTCCTGATGTGGGTGCCTGTAGCTCAGGAAAGCTTCTAGAAGCACAGCCTTGGCAGTAGCATTGATCTTTTGGGTTAGCAGAGCTGGAAAATAGCAGGATTACTGATGTGAGGGGCAAGGGGGAGAGAAAAGGAATGAATGGATAGGAGTACTAGCTATCCTCATCACAAAAAAACCCTCTCCAAAAGTATAATAAGGAGATAGTGAATGTAAGTGTAACTCTCTTGAACTGTAGGAGGGAACTTTTCAAAACGCATCCATCTTGGGAAGGCTAGTGAGACCCTCTTGACCATGCCCAGTGGAGAAATGGTGGTGGCTGGCTGCCATGTTGGGTCACATCACTAAACACTGAAAAGCAGGTTGGAGAGTGTCTGGCAGGTGGGCCTAGAGCGAAGGGCTCTCTGTGAATAGGGGCAGAGTCTGGTTCAGTGAAATGAAAGAGGTTGAGGGGAATGTTAATAACTTTTATCTCAACCAGAGGTGTGTGTGTGTCCTGCCCTGAGCACCTGCTGGGAAAAAAGAAATATAACGCAAGAGCATTGGATCCATCCAGAGGCTCCAGAGGAGGTGGATTCAGTCTGCACTGAGAACAGCTCTCACAGATCTGAATAGCCCCAGTAAGAGGACAGAGGTTTCTGTGTAAACTGGAGTTTAGGCACGAATGTCAAGAATAGAGCATTAGCAATTAAAACAGAGTGGAACTGTCCAGAAGCAGGACACCTTTTATGGACTCAGAAAACAAGGAGTTCTCAGGAACAATGAAGCTAGTTTGCAGCTTATTTGCCACTGAAGGGCAATATAATATGTATATATTGTGTTTTTTAATGTTTTCTTTGTAAGGTTTTCATTTATTGGTTGTTCTATATTTGTTGTAGTAGTAGTATTAAAACATAGTTTTGGCTTTTTTATTCATTATCAGTCACTGAGTTGAATTTAGTGCTAAGTACAGCACACTAAGTGCAGCTGAGATATCGTGAACCCAGAGGGGTTGGTTGTGCACTTAATATTGCATAATCCTTACGAAAACTCAAGGTTTCCATTTTCCTATTCATCTCATTTCTCGATAGATGCACTGGGTCTTATGAAATGGTAAAAGGGGCTGTTAAAGGAAAAGAACACTATTCTTCCTTATCCCTCAAAGTGATCTGACCTGCAAGCTGGAGCAAGGTGTAAAGTTGTAAAAGCAGCAAATAATTGGTGCGAAGATGCAAAAAGCACATGTAGGTCGCATAAGGGTAAGTACTAGACAGGACTGGCAAAGTTAAAGACAGATGCTGACTCGAGTTTGCCATTGATGTCAATGAGAATAGTGTACATACCACTGAGGGCAGACTTTGTTGATTAACAGTCCACAGCTAATGGTTCACAGGAGGATAAATCCAGCAGTGAGACAAAGAGCTTTTATGATCTGGATTGACTTGTCTCCAACTGAGGTCTATTTGCTGTCTGTAGTCTTATGATCTATTTATATTTGCATTCATTTGATGCGATCAAATCATTACAACAGGAGCTTCCTTCTGTTGGCAAAGTTCCTGGGATTCACTCTGCATTTAAATCTCAAACCTGAGATAATATCAGTTTAGAGTCACAGAAAAAATGTGGATTATTTCAAATCTCTTGAAGAGAAATTGAAACAAGGGTGTTTCAAGATAAATACTACTGGAGGCTTTGGGTGACTGCTTTGAGTGTTCAACAGAACTTGTTTTTTAGAAATGGCTCAGAAGCTGCCCTAGAAAAATCGAGCCTTTTTAAGGTTTCCCAGTCCTAAACTGGAAGCTCTGAAATCACTAGTGACTTCTGAATATATTGGCTATTTGATTTTATTGTATTGATGGTCTTGCTCCTTAGCAACACTTTCAGAGCATTCACTCTTAGTAGTTATACCAACCATACATCAATAAATATAGTAGCCATAGTAAAACATTGGCACACATGAATGTTTTGCCTTAAAAAGAGAGAGAGTGAGAAAGAGAGAGAAATTTCTGATTTTAATGTAAGAGGAGGCAGAACTGGGAGCATATCTGGGAGCCTATGGGATGTACCCAATTCTGTCTGCTATTGGAAGCTAAGCAGTTCTGGGACCAACTAGTACTTGAATGGGAGACCACTAGGGAATCTCAGATGCCATAAGCAGCCCATGCCTTTTGCTTGGCTTAGCAGGGAACTCTTCAGCGAGCTAAAATACAAGAAGTGGAAATGTAGGCAAACAACTAGGGAGGGATAAGAGTATTGCTTGGGCATACAGGGATAAAATCCGGAAAGCCAAAGCACAATTGGAGTTGCAGTTAGCAAGGGACATGAAGTATAACAAGAAAGGTTTCTACAAGTTATGTCGCCAACAGGAGGAAGATCAGGGAAAGTGTGGGTCCCTTATTGAACCAGGAAGGCAACCTAGTGACAGGTGATGCAGAAAAGTCTGAAGTACTCAATGCCTTTTTCACCTGTCTTTACAGGCAAAGTCAGCTCTGACACAACTGCCTTGGGCAGTACAGTTTGGGGAGGAGGTCAGCAGCCAACAGTGGTGAAAGAACATGTTAGGGTCTATTTAGAAATGCTGGACATGTACGAGTCCATGGGGCTGGATGTGACACATCCCAGGGTGCTGAGGGAGATGGCAGATGTGATTGCAGAGCTGCTGGCCATCATCTCTGAAAACTCATGGAGATTAGGAGAGGTCCCAGACAACTGAAAAGGGAAAGTATAATGCCCAACTCTAAGAAAGGGAAGAAGGAACTATAGACTGGTTAGCTTCATCTCTGTCCCTGGAAAAATCATGTAGCAGGTCCTCAAAGAATCCATTTCTAAGCGCTTGGAGGAAAAGAAGGTGATTAGGAACAGTCATCATGGATTCACCAAGGGCAAGTCATGCCTGACCAACCTGATTGCTTTCTATGATGAGATGACTGGCTCTGTGGATGTGGGAAGAGCACTGGATGTGATATACCTTGACTTCAGCAAGGCTTTTGATATGGTCTCCCACAACATTCTCGCAAGCAAGCTAAGGAAGTCTGGGTTGGATGAATGGACTGTAAGATTTATAGAAAACTAGCTGGATTGTTAGGGTCAGATGGTATTTAATCAATAGCTCAATGTCTAATTGGCAGCAAGTACCAAATGAAGTGCCCCAGGAGTCGGTTCTGGGGCCAGTTTGGTTCAATATCTTCCATCAATTACCTGGAAGATGGGATGGAGTGCACCCTCAGAAAGTTTGCAGATGACACTATGCTAGGGTTATAGTAGATACACTGGAGGGTAGAGTTAGGATTTAAAGAGACCTTGACAATTGGAGGATCAGACCAAAAGAAATCTCATGGGACACATCTCATGAGTGTGCATGTGCAGTTTGCGGCACCACAAACCACATGTGTCGCATGTGCGTGCATTTGCTGCACTGCTAATTTGCAGCGCAGCAGGTTTTTTTGACACTGGGAGATTGCAGTGTCAAAAAAACCCCTGGTGAAAAAGCCCAGCCTCCCCTAACCCACCTAGGGAACTTTGCTGCATGCCAGAGCGCATGTGCAGAGGCACGCCTGGGGACAAATAGTAGCAACACAAATATGTTCCATTGCTATTTGTCCCTGGGAAAATGCATGTTCTTGCTCATGGGGATGTGCCCATGAAATTCAATAAGGACAAGTGCAAAATCCTGCATTTAGGACAGGACAATCCCATACTCCAGTACAGGATGGGGAATGACTGGCTAAGCAGCAGCTCTATAGAAGAGGACTTGGGGGTTACAGTGAAAAATAAGCTGAATATGAGCCAACAGCATGACCTTGTTACGAAGAAGGCTAATGGCATACTGGGCTGCATTAGTAGGAGTGTTGCCAGCAGATTGAGGGAAGCTATTCTTCCCATCTTTTCAGTGTTGGTGAGGTCACATCTGGAGTGCTGTGTCCAGTTTTTGGGCCCCCGCTACAAAAAAGATGTGGACAAATTGGAGAGAGTCCAGTGGAGGGGAAAAACATGGTTAGGGGGCTGGGGAATATGACTTGTGAGGAAAGGTTGATGGAAGTGGGCTTACTTAGTCTGGAGAAGAGCAGACAAAGCGGGGAAAAAATAACAGCTTTCACCTACCTAAAGGGTGGCTCCAAAGAGGATGGAGCTAGACTGTTCTCAGTGGTGGTAGATGACAGATTGGAACAAGGAGCAATGGTCTCAAGTTGCAGCAAGGGAAGTTTCTGCTAGGAAAAACTCTCATAAGAAGGGTAGTAAATCACTGGAACAGGTTAACCAGAGAGATTGTATACTTTCCATCCCTGGAGGTTTTTAAAATGAGCCTAGACAAAGTCTTGGCTGGGAAGTTCTAGCTGGGGATGGTCCTGCTTTGAGCAGGCAGTTGGACTACATGACCTCCTGAGGTCTTTTCCCATCCTAATTTTCTATGATTCTATTATTCTATGTCTCACTGAGTCAGAAAGCATTAACAATGCAATTGGTTAAACTGAGAGAAGTGTGTATAGGTAAGGAGAAAGAAGAAGAGAAGTGTCTGAATGTAAATGAAAGCCTCTTTGGAAGGAAGATTGGCTGAAAAAAGTCTGTAGAAGGTCTTGAAACTCAGTGATCATCACTGAGATTGCAGATGGAACTATTTGAGGGTCAAAAGAAACCACAGCTACCAAACAATTTTTGTGTCATGTCAGAGTCTTAGAGCAAAGGTTTGAGTATCAGAATTATTTGGACTTCCACTAGCTTTGCAAGGGCTAAGTGAAAACTTTACCAGATACTTTGCTTTCAGTAACAGTGGTCCTACTTGGTCCTGCTCTGCCTGGTGGCCTGATTCAGCAAAGTACTTTCCTGCCTGTATATCACGTTGATCATCATTGGTGTTCTAGGATTTCATATATAGTATGGTAATTCAAATAGAAACAAAGCATTGTGGTCTGGCTGCTATTTGATATAAAAAGATATTAGGACCTCTTGACAAAGTATGGAATCCCTTAACTGAACATTTATGTATCTTTAACGCTAGATGAACAAATCTACTATTTTTGGCCTGTGAGCTAGCAAATGAAAGCAGCTAATATGTATCAACAAGTTGGCACTATGTGATCACAGAAGGCACATCCTGACGTATGCAGATGTGTGGTATGTGGCGCTGCAGACCCGTAGGTGCTGCTCTACACATGCAGGCATTCCCTGCACTGCTACTTTGCACTGCTGCTTTGCAGTGCGGGGGGAAGAGGTGTGCCACAGCTACTTGTCCCCAGGGAAGCACACAGTTCCACTTGTCTGGATTCCCTAAAGTGTCAACTTTTCTGCCTTGCTTCAAGGATAAGACTCCCCTAGTGAAGAGGAAAGCCTGACAAACCAATAAATAGCCAGAAATATCACACCTCACAAGGAAGAGTCCAGACTTTCTAGCATCGCAAACCTGGATTATTATACCCTTAGAATAGTGCTTCAAGAAATAAACTTGTATAATTGCAAGATGATGAAATGTCTTGATTCCCAAGTAAGCATTCATGTCTGAACTGCAATTCAGAGGTATGGTTGCTGCTTAATGTACACACACCCATGTGAACTTTGACTTAACTCAGTCACTGATCAAAATGTAGATGCAGCAGCATGGAGCTCAGCACAGGTGTAGGTACCCTGAATATTTACTTGAGCTTTTGGGCAGATTTTGCAGCTTGCACTAACCCTTAGGTGACTGTAACTACATTATTATCAGTACCTGAGTCTGCTGGCTTCAAGTTAACCCAGATGTGTCTACACAAGCTTCAATGCTGCCTTAGAACTGAAACCTACAGAAAGAAAATATGTTTTGCACCCTGCAGTCACTGGGATCGACTCTCCTCCCAGTTAGGATGGTGTGAATCAGAAATAACTCCACTGTGCAATAATGGAGTGTAACAGAAGGACTTAAGTTTCTCTTTCCATATTATATGAACGTGATGAGATAGACTAAAAGCTGTGAAAAGCACTACCTAGGCTGAGTTTTGGACAGACTCAAAGTATTTCAGATTGAAGTAGAGCTGAGTTTATTTCTAGTTCTAAAAGCTGACATATTTATTTAAACACCAAACAAATCTAAGTTAAAAAAGGCTCTCCCCTTTCAACAGTATTAATAGAACAACCCATTATAGAACTGTGGCTGAAGGAAATATGATTCCCTTTAAAAAAGAGCAACCATTTAAAAAACTTTGAGTGGATCGTTTCTAGAGGTCAGCATGGGCACCAGGCTGCCAGGATGGCTGGGTTCTACTCTCTGGTGTGTCTATATGACTGTTTTCTTAGGTAAAATACTTAACTGCCTTGGTTTTCCCTTGGGGATCTCAACAGTGATTTGCCTCACGGAGATGTCAAGAGGCTAAATTCAGATATGTTTCTAAAGTGCTCCAAGATCTTCAGATGGAAAGTGCTACAAGGTGCATTATTAGTAATAAGCTAATCAAGTACCCTGATTGGCTGAATATCTGCATGTGAATTTAATGGATAACAACATAGTTCTAAACCTCTAGAAAACTATTATATGAAATCATGGAGTAGTGGGGCTGGAAGAGACCTCCATAGGTCATCTAGTCCAACCCCCTGCCTGAGGCAGGATCATCCCTATCCAACCCATCCTATACAAATTGATAATCTAACCTCTTTGTAAAACTACTGTCAACCCTGACACAACACAAGACATAACACCCTAACTTGCCACAGGTAAAGCAGGAGGACTGTGGCAGCCAACATCCTGCTTGTGTAAAAGGTTGCTAATATATGCTCAAAAGATTGCAGGGCCATGCCCCCTTCTGTAGGAGAAGGCAAAAATCTTCACAGTCCATCAAACCAACCATGAGGTAAAAGTCCTTCCTGACCTCAAATAAGATTCCTTGGGATGTTACAGGCAATGACATGCCTATAAGACTTCATGACTAAACACCCAGTTCAAAAGGGCTCACAACTATGGGAGGCCTGTGCCAACACAGGTTGAAAAACAAGAGACATACATCTTCCAGGGAAGCAAGCTTTTCCTAAACCACAGTGATATGAACCCCAGATCTTTGTAAGTAATGCAAGGAGAAAAATTTGCCAAAACAAAATCTTGTGTTATTTCTGTGAGATTTCCAGCTAAGCAGACAGTTAAGTCTGGAAAAATAAAATCTAAAGCAACCATTTAAATCAAAAGCCTCATACTGTTTTGATGGAGAAAAGCTGAAAGTGCTCAACTACATAGGGAGAGGAGATACTCTCCTACGGCTAGCCAGGTAGAAATTGTATATGGCCTGTGGGGATTTCTACACCAGATCACTGCCCGTGGTACATCTTGCAGGGTAAATACCTGGTATTTTACTTCAACGGGAAGGAAACACTCTACCCCCCTTCCTCCAATTATACATCATGTAGCTGGTGAACGAAACACAAGTGAACAGATCCTTCCTGACTTTTTCTTTGGTGATAAAGTTGATAACCAGAAACATGGAGAACCATAATATTATCTTTGCCATTTCTCTCAGTTGTCAGTGATCTGCAGGGAGTTTTCTAGGCACCATAACAAAGTGTTTATCTGCTATACTCAGAGGGGCTATTTCTTTTATTGGGTCCCTGTTGGGCCTTTTATTAGATCTCTTTAACTTCTTTGCACATACATGCATCCCCATATTGCAAAGCCTGGCGTGCTCAGAATTTACTGTGCTTGTCATTGTAGTTCAGTCAAGTTCGCACTTCTCTTTTTCAGGCTTATCTTTGCAATACAAGTTCATGTGCGTGTCTCACCATACGTCTACGTTTATGATCCAAACCATTCTGTCTCTGCTGTAACTGCTCTAAGGAGAGGTAATAAAAATGCACAGTAATCAAAATGAGAGCAGAACTTTTTGATATTGTAGCTGCTGCTGAGATGAATCAACAGCTTCTTAAATCAGTTGATGACAATAGTGTCCTGTATGCTGAGTCCAGTGTGTATGAGAAAATAAAATGAGGCATGGCACTGCTGGAATATTCTCACTGAAATCATTAAAAAGCAATCTCACTGGGCGGCCTAAAGGAATGAGAACATAGTTGGGAGTTAGGCAGCTTTGAGTTGTAATGCTACCTTCTCTAATATCCTCTCAGGCCTGGAACAAGTCCCTTCAGCTTTCTGTCTGGTCCCCCACCTGGAAATGGGGATGAGACTAATCCATGTCTCTCATGAGGGTATTGTGAGGATTGGTAAATTATAATTTGTACAATACACAAGACATGCTAAGTATCATTATCTTATTTAATTCAATAGAGCACCATAAAAAAAGAAAGAACCTTGCTCCTTTGACAGTTAGCCAGTCAAATACTCATTGATCCCAAAAAGGTAATGTATCCCACCAATAACATCAACTGGTTTGAAGCAGCCAGCCATTTCCCTTCAATCCTATAATGTATTAATGTATCATTAATTAATCATTAATTAATGATCATGTATTAATGTATCATTCGCAGTATGCACTTATGCCTGCTCTTTCAAGAAGGGCTCACATAGCAAGTAACTGGAGTACAGGCTTTAGACTCAGTTATATAGATATACTGATATACTGTAGAATCACCAAATGCATGCAAGTTTGAAAGACTGCTTATCTTGCTCTTCCAGATCTTCCCTCCACTGTCATTTTGCTGAAATTCTTCCACTACTACATTAGCATTAATGGCCACAGGGCTGGGATAGCCTGGCAATGACATTGCAAACCTAGAGGGGCCATTTCATCAGGGAAGGGATCCCAGCTCCAGGGCAGTACTTCTGAGAGACACTCATCCCCATGGCACCCAGGTCAGAGTTCTCTGCTGAAATGTGAACGATCAAAATTCAAGTTCTTCATTCGGACCATAGAATTAAATCTGTTTTCCACATCCCACTAAGTGCCCTACCCACTGGGCAATTGGAAGTCAGCCCCCCTTCTGGCTTAATATATATTTCATTGCTTATACAAAGTGGAACAGGACTAGTGGGAAGAGTGCCCCACCCCAGGACAGTCAGTACCTTGAAGGCTAGGGATTACACCGGAGGGAGTGGAGACTTAGGTTCAAGTCTCTGGGCTTAGGGACTTAGGCTCCTCTGTACTGAGTAGGCAAGGTTGTTACTTATTCTGGGGTGGGGGTGGATGGTATCTCTCATTTTTTCAGGTGAACTGTTGAAAGATCCTGGTTTCTTCCTGAAGAACTGGAAAATACTTGAAGTCTAGAAAATGGGCAGCTCTTAGGGCTGCAGTAGCACTACTGGTGGGAGAACAGCAGCACTTCTAGTGCAGTGAAGGGAGAAGTCTAGAAAATCACTGGTATGCTTAGAGACTAAAGTTAAGGTCTTCAGACAAGACATACTCTTTAAGAAATGCTCCAAGGATTGCGGGCAGGACTGCATTGCTGGCTCATCAACTTCAAAATGGCCATGACTCCCTGATTTTTAAAACTACAATTTTTATTAACATGCAAAAGGTTTTAAATCTTTCCTGTGTGCCAAAACGGTGACAAGACTGATATTTGGAAGAGCACAAACTTCAGACTCACTTTTTGAAACAGGAATATTAAAGCTTTTATAGAGACCATCACAATTTAAATGAGGCTCATCTGATTTTGTTGAGAATAGCAGTAAGGCAGCTCGGCAAGAAAATAATTGATTAAAGGTGATGTTAAAGTGAAAATGGAGATTAAAAATGAAAATGCTGTTGCACCTAATATGTTGGTGCTTGCACCCAAAACCAGAGAACCCATACAGTTTTTGAAAGCAAATATTTTGGCTTGCATTTGGCAAAGGAATTATATCAGCACATTTGTTATTGAGCAGGACTCTTTCCTGAAATCATCGAAGCAGGACTCCTCCCAGAATCAACGAATTCTGTTAAAAAAAAAAAAAAAAAATGCCAAAATGCATGTCCTCATGCTTTTCCTGCAAGTCAAATCCCTAGTTATGTAGAGTGGTTAATGATTTGAGAATACTTTTGCAGTAGCAGAAGTGGAAGCATTGCACCAGGTTATAAATAACCTTTTAATTCAAGGCTCTAATTCCTACCACTGGCCCTACCACCACATTGCTCCCTGATTAAAGCTATTTAAATACTGTCAACTTGTGATTTTTTTTTTCTTATTTCCTGTCTCATTTTTCCAACTATCTCTGTCAAAAATATGGGATGAGGATACCTGACAGTGGCCACTTGATCCTTTTCCAGCATATTTCAGGAAATTAGTGCTTTTTTTGCTTTACATGAAAGCGGTTCACTTCCCTCAGTCTTCCCTTTGGGATATTTGTCCATTTATCCACCTTTTTCATATACTCAATCTGCTACTATTAACTTCACCTTCTGTACTTAAAATATCCATATCAGACTCAACACTGTCAAATGAATACCATATTGTGTCACATATTTTGCACCTTTTCCCCAAAACCCAACTGGTGGAATTTGGGAATGTGCATTGTATGTGAGAAATAGGGATCCCCATAGGTCTAGAAACGTGGTGGGGATGGGGAGACAAGAGGGGCAGCATTAATTGCTGCAACTTTGGGAACCATGGCAATTAACAATGCCACCATTCCTTCCTACCAAATGTCCAGACCCATGGGGAGTTACTGCCTCCTTTCTGCCCCAGATGACATGGCTGGGTTACAACTGGCGCACAGCCATAGACCCAGCACACACTGGATCAGACCATGGCCCCGCACCTACCATGCCAGAATGAAGTCAGCACAACCCAGACCTGGCATAAAGGAACAGGCTGGCGTGTGGGGTCAGTTCACAGGCTCTGTCCAGGGGCTGGCATAAGGCTCATCTCCATAGCTGCTGCTCAGGTACTTATCAAAGATAAGATCTTTTTTCTTTAGGCTACCTCTTCAAAAACAAGGGGTATGTTATATTCAGGAGCAGGTTATATGTGAGAAAATACGGTAGTTATATTGCAGCTGTCTTTTTTTTTTTTTTTTTTTTTTAATAATTTCACTTAGCTTTCTTCCTGCCGTGTGAAATGTAAATATACCGCAGGGGGGGAAAAAGGCAACTCAGCATAACAAGAAAAACAGAATCAAAGCACTATTAAGCTGCTTCTTTATTCCCACTGAGTCTGCCTCGTAAAGAAACAAACAAGGAAGCATCCTTTGATAAAGCTGCATGCAAGGCACCATCTCACTACCTTAGAAAGGAGTCACTTCATGGTAAAAATCACAGCAGTAAGGGATATTCAGATGCTTGGGATATGTTTCAGGCAGAGCATTTTGATCCTGACAGACAGAATTCTTGTCACCCAAATGGAGAGGCTGCCATGGTGAACAAAAAGGGGTAAACTAGATGCTTCCACTATAAATATAAACACAAATATAAATAAATACTATTTGGAATAAGTCACAATAGGGGAAAAAAGCAATTTTTAATGAAGGTCTCCTAGTTTACTTTTTTGAGACAGTCTCTCCATTCTCTCGTGTATTTTATTAGGAAAAAGGAAGGAAATGCATTTAGTTAGTTATACATTCAGTAGCACCCTATATAAACACATACCATTTAAGACAGAGAAAAGGGAATGTCCTATGACAATTTATTTGAGGAATTTGATTTACTCATTCACTCCAAGGCTAATCGCTTCTCGTCTTCTCTAGATCTGCTGTTTTCCTAGTATGCCATTCTGCAGCAGTTAGAAACACAGTCTTAACTGATGTTATTTTAAAGTAGATTCCCTTTTGACAGTGCTTGGATACTAGAGAGAGAGAGGCTACATGGACACCACTCCCTCCCCACCATAGATACGACAGGCAGTTATGAATGTTCCCAGGGGCAAATGTTTTGTGGTTTGTAAGAGTTGCCAAACTGGTAACATGAACTTTCAGATCCCCTAGTATATCCTTGTCAGGACTGATGTCTGTATGGGCCTTTATTTCATTCCTATATATTTGTGTAATGGGCATTGCCTTAAATAGCACATCAAATCCTCTTCTCGCTCCTGTAATTCCAGCCTTTGTTTTTGCTTTACATGTTCTGCCAAGTGCTTATGTGCAGATACCTTTTGGTTGTAAAATTGTACGTTTTGTGCAGACGCACTAATGCAGTTCCATCTTTTATGCTAACTTTGCGATCTGTGAATTGACACTACTCTGTCCTGAATACATTTATAAGGAAATGTTGACAAAAATGCAGATATCACCTTATGTACAGCATCTCCTTCACAAGTATGTACAGAATATGTACAGTTTAAGAATCCTATAAATGATGAACTAAGTTAAAAAAAAAACCTATAGGGACTTACTCTTAGCAGTCTACAAATCTCTCTACAGCACATTCGTGGTTAAATTATCACATCCATGAAACACATTTTTACTTTCAGATAGAAAGATGACAGTTGATAGGCACAATAGGCCACTACTAAGCAGGATTTGTGTTGCCCAGGAATTCCTATTCCATCAAGACCTTTGTAGACAAATTCAATAATTTAAGTGACCAAGCCAATATCAACATTTAATTCTAGTTTATTTGTTTTAACCATGAGCTAGCCTGAAAGGTTCCATGGGTGGATGGCACCTGGTTAATACAGATCACTGAGTCTGGAGACATTGCTTAGATTATGGGCTCTGACAGACTTCCCTTGATACTTTGATCAAGTCACTTAACCTCTTTTCCCATCTTGCTTCCTTAATTTTTTACAGCCCTGCTTGAGTCTTAATATATTAGTGTTAGAATGCTTAAAGGTCGAGAGATGAAAGATCTGACAGATGTGGTAAGGCTTATGAGCAATTACAATGGGTTAAAAACTTTGGGGCTAGCATAAGGCACTCTTTCAGAAAGATCAACAGAAGATTGTACAGGGCACAACCATTCTGCCAGTATTGTTCACTTCAGCAGCACAAAAGACTAAAGTAATGTTTGCTTTCCTCTTCCTCCTATAAAACCGCTGAAGAGATGCTACTAAATTAGAACCCAACTGCCTCAGTAATAATAAAAACAGGAGGGCAGATTTAAAGAGCTCTGTTTGCCCTTGTGTTTCTTGGAAGAACTCCCAGTCTCTAAATCAACAGCGCAGCTGTCCACAGAAAATTATGCAGAAAGATTAATAAATTCTTAGATGGTTTTCAGCATACATGGAGAGGGTGACAGTTTAAAGCACTGCATGAATCAAACAATCACACTTGAAACAGAGACTAGGTACATTTTTACCATGTTGCTGTAATATTTAATTTAACAATGTAGGGAATAGAATAGATTGAAATAAAAAAAAAAAAAAAAAATCTAATTTCTCCCTAACTCAAGGTGCCTTTTTTTCCTAGTGTCCTAAGGTGCTTGAAGAGCAGGCTGCAGGACATTGAGCGTGACTGTCATCACACAGCAAAAATATTATCACACACTTCAAAGCTGTTAACTGTCTTCACTTAAATAAAGGCAGAACTTTAATGTGCACACGGATGAAAACAGGATGGCCTCTTTCATACCAAGGCCCAGACAAGACAGTAAGATGATACCGGCAGGATCCAGCAGATATGGAGCTGCACTAAATCCAACCTATAAACAAAATGCCTTCTATACATACAACCTTCAGAAGCCCTAAGTTTTTTTAAATATCATCACTTTATTCAGTCTAGCAGACATTACCAAGTGCAGAAGTTATTTATGATGATTTAGCCTTGGTTAATGTAACAATGTTGTTTCGTCTTTGGGAAGAAAAACTTGTGCAACAGTTCATGGCATACTAACAATGAAGAGCCTGATTTATGCCCAGGTCAGTGGTTATGTGATAAGGGAAGAGATGATACTGTTTGTACAAGCAGTTTCTGTAACAAACACAAACTTAAGCTGCAGCAGCTCACCCTCATTGAGGACTGTGTCCAATACAAGTTTAAACCTCACCTTCTGACCCTGTCAATCACACCAAAGCACATCTGGTGGGGAACAGGGTGATATGAACTGCCACAGTATCCCAGGAGTCCATTTCACTTGCAAGTGACAGGATTAGCAATGCTTCTTTAAATGGGAGCCCAAAATATTGTTCACAAAGAAAGCCCATGTCCTTGCATATAGCTCACTTGGGAACACATCCTGTGGCCAACTTTCCAGGGTTGTTTTTGGTTTTTTTTGCTCAATCAGGCCACTGCTTGAAGGGATTTTTAAGAAAATAAAAGCAAAATTTAACTGGGCAGAATGGCTCTGGTCAGTTCTCTAGGCTAGGGACAGAAGCTACACATAAACCGGTTTAAACCTGTAATAGAGCAAAAGTTCAGTGCACATAAACCAGTTTCAAAATGACTGAAACTGGTTTAAGATATACCTGGTTGAATGTAGTGTCAGACTTAACAGATTTAAGTCAAACCAGTTTATGGAACTTCTGTCCCAGATCCCTTCCTGGTTCAAGTTAAATCAGAGTTCCCCAGCATCCCAGCATGCTTTGCAGCCCTGGACTGGGCTGTGTTGTCTGCTCCAGAGAGCAGGGCTGGTCCTGTCCCTTTGCTCCCTTGTTGGGGCAGTGAGGGCTGCCTTGCTGGCTAGCTCAGTGCCCCCATCCCACGCAAAACCTGGCTGGGGTCTGAGGCCAGGGAACAGGGTTAAACTCCCCTTCCACGAAGTACAGAGCTGCTTTGCTGGCTGCAACTTTCTGCTGGCTGCAACTCTGACCTAAAAATCCCAGAAGCACCTGGAAACAGAAAGAGGAAGTGATGAGCAACCCTGCAGAATCCTACTTCTGTGATTGTGGACAGCAAATCCCAGCAACCTCAGGGGCAGCAGGAAGAAGCAGTGAACACACAGCCCATGCTGGCTATATGCCACAGAACCAAGCTCTATCACCCTCCCACCCCAGCTTCTGGCTTGAGCCACTACAGGTAGGTGGCTGCATTTACTGAATCAAAAGTGAATATCTGTTCATTTGCTTTTTGGTTCAATCTCTGCAGCTTAGACTAACTTGCAAAGACTGAATTAATTCAGCGTTGTGCTTTTTGACTGTCTGCATTAAGCCCTAATCTCGCTTTATCTAGTCTTAGAATCTTAATTTGCTGAGCACCCAACAAATGAATCCACATATGACACACTATTTACACACAGATCATTTAGCTGCATGGCATCAACAGGATAGAAAAATGGTTCTGTTCAATAAGATCAGATTGATATGGTTTAAAATATTTAACAAGCTTTGAATGGTGCCATAGTGTCTTGGTCTTTAACGTATATATCAACACTGCCATTTAACAAAGGGAAGAAGATTAAGTGACTTGTCCATGATCACATCAAAAATTTGAGACAAAAACTGGAGTTGAACTTCAGTCTCAAGTCCCAGGCCTGTTCTTCTAGAAGAGGCAGGGAAATCAGCACGTTCAGATGTACGGGGCCCTCAGTTCAACACTTAAGGTATGAAAATAAGAATAAAGGTATTCCAAAGGTATTACCAAAGGCTGTTCAGCTGGTAGCCAACTGGCCACATCCAACTGATATGGAGGTTAATGTATGGTCTGCAGGCTCCTGCCTCGCCACCACTCCCCCC
>NW_005842106.1:605692-620962 GCF_000455745.1 Alligator sinensis
GTAACTGGGGCTTCTGGGGCATGCAGGGCAGCACAGTGGGCCTTCTACGGGAGGAGGCTCCTACTGTCCACACAGTAGTGGTGGCAGAGGAGAGGGGACTCATGCTATCTGATGGCAAGGGTCCTGGAGAGGGGTGGGGAGCCCTGCAGCATATAACCATGGTAGCACATAGCCTGCAGCCTCTCAGAACTTGAACAGTCCTGTTAAAAGTGATGAACAATCTAGAGCTGGAGTGGCCAACTTGCAGCATGGGTACTACAAGTAGCATGGGCAGCCTCTACATGTGACACATGGCAGGTTGGGGAGGGGTTGGGGAGTGCTATTTTATATCATTTTTATCCAAATTTATAGGTAGTGCTATTTTATATCATTTTTATCCAAATTTAATTTTTGGAGGGTTTTGACTTGCTTTCTCTTGAAGCAAATAACTGTTTCAGGAAGCTTAATGACAACTAATGATCCCAGTATTGGACCTAGGAAGGCACTTGAAAACACCACAGTTGAGCACAAATGCACACCAATACAGAAGTATACATACAAGCTTTTGAAAAAGTACTGGTTAAGTAGCATTAGACTTTTGCCTTTAATTTATTAAAAGCTGGAGAAAGTTAAGGGAAATCTGCTTTGAAAACCTCCAAAATACTGCAGTATTGTTATTATAGGAAATTATGTTCTCTTTCAACTTCTATTGAATCAATGCCCCATTCAGGAAGTAGTGGCAAAAATCAACTATCGAAATACCTTTTTAACACATCACTCTTCATTATTCCTTCTTGCCCTTTATGTTATCTTAGTAAGGGCCAACCTTTCTGGCAAGCATTGCTCAAAGAAGACCCCCATCTTCTCTCAGTGCCACTACAACCTCTTTCTCTGCCTAATCTGTTCTATTTTCTACTGTATCCTATCTACTGGTGTGCTGCTTGTACCTTCCCCTAATCAGCAGCATGCCAAGCACAGGGGCTGCTTGTGCCACAAGCTGGCCACCTTTTCTAGCTCAACTGCAGTTCAGCAAGTAATTTTCTATCCACAATTTCAGCTACATACAGCATGAAGATTACAAACTGTTACATAATACTGGACTGAGTAGTTGTAAAGCTGGCAGATTACGATTAATATGGCTGCCTTTTTAGGAATAATTTACTTCATCTCTGTATCTAACGTGAGAGAAGTGTTTTGGAATAAAGTATTGGTGTGAATGCTTTACAGTGCTGTACACCCTGGTCACATTTCTCATTCTGAAATTATAAACCCCATGCTACATCTCTTTCACTGCCTCTACAAGAGAAAAATGGAATTAAATTCTAGTATTTTAATTTAGTTTATACTATTCTATAAGATTATCAAAGAAGCCCTCAAGAAATGCTTACACAGCTCAAATTGTAACTTTAGTCTCCAAACTGTTTGAATTGAGAGCATCCGAAGAGGCAGCATATTTGCTCAAATCCAAGATGAGTATTTTTCCCCTTCAGTGAGCATGGAGAAAAAACAAGCTTCCTCTTGGATTCAAGTGCCAGAACTTAGGCTCTGCGCTGGGCCTGAAGATGCTATTGCTGTTGGGAGTCAGCAGCCATGGAGTCATCAATAGTGCAGTGAGTGTGGGTCAGGGACCAGAGCTAGGGACTGGGTGGCAGCAGGGGTTCAGGACTGAGTAGTGGATGTCCCAGGTATACTCTGTTGCATCCCCTGACCCGCATGCTTTTGATCCCCTGCATCAAGTAGTGCATGTGCAGGCTCATTCCCCAACATGCTTCTCTTCCATCCCCTGACCCATGTTGCTGCCAATTGGACAGTTGTGCGGGTTAGGGCATGTGGCAGGACCATGCATAGGGGAAATCAGGCAGCAGCATACGTAGATGATGGGGGTGCAATTGGTGGAAGGCAGGGTGGGACAGGTGGTAGAGGTGCAGGATTGGGGGGGCAAGTGGGAGGGGGTCAAAATGCAAGGGTCAGATTGCCTCCTTTCCCTCTTGTAGCTGGAGACAAATTTCAGATGACCCACGATAGATTATATACATGGAAAATTATAACAAGAATATAATTTTTCATATATACAATTTAATTATGGGGGGGCGGGGGGAAGTCATGTTAAATTCAGTCTTCTTGGATACTGGTAAATATCTGGGTGGTAGCAATGAATTCTCTTTATACTTGAGAAGTAACTGCTTCCCTGAGCAATATCATTTCTACATACCACTTTGGGATTTATGCACAATAGGGGTTTTGAATAAGAATCTTCAGTATTTAAATAATTGTTACAGCATTATGAGAGTTAAAAGCTCTTTAAAAAAACAAAACAAACCCCCCAAACATTGACTAAACTTTGCAACTTGCTGATGAAGTGGGTAGAATTACAAGTGAGCAGAAGGTGTAAATTACCCAAGGCTACATAGGAACTGAAGACTGTAAGGGGCTTCCTGGATCACATCATCTGCTCCTCTGCATCACAGACATTCATATAATAAACAATTTAGCGAGAAAGGAACCACTGTGCTCCCCTGCCCTGCATATTATAGATCAATGATTCTAAAGTAATGTGCCAAGAGATACTTTTAAGGGTGCTGCATAGTATAAACACTGTTAGGTGTGCAAAACACTTATACAATTCACAGGATAAACCCAGAGATTTCAAATAGGAATCCATAGTGTCAAGAAATTCTAACCTTTCATGGTTTTTCTGAATTCTCTACCACAGATAAATTGCTCTATTATTTCTCTGTCGTCAAAAAATGAGCAGAAGCTAAGAGCCAATATTTTCTAAGAGGTGCTTCAGTTTAATGCAGTTGAGAACCACTGCCACAGAGACAAATAAATCTACAATCTGCCACAAAACAAGGCCAGGAGAGAAACAAAGGTCTCATCCAGGCCACTGCAACATCAAGGCATTTGCGTCAGAGTGATGCTGTAGCCATAATGGTCCAGGAAGTATGCGAGAGGCAAAGCTTTTTTTTTTTTTTTTTTTTTGTGGGTGTTAGTTTTTGTTGGACAAACTAACTTTATGAACGGGGTAAAGTTAAACAAGCTTTCGAATGCAAGGTCACCTGTCTCGCATTCAAAATCTTGTCCAACTTTACCTCAGTCATGAAGTTGGTCCAATAAAAGCTGTCACCTACAAACCCCCCTGCCTCTTGGCTAAAATAGCTTAGATGATGCCAAGGAGGCCATAGATTCCTAAGAAGCAGACCCATGCCCTAGGCTGCAATGCAAAGCAAAAAACAAACAAAAAACACCTGCAATGATCTGGAAAAAAAAATCCTTCTTGACCCAAAACTGGTAATTAGTTTAACTCTTAAGTGTGTGTAGAAGACAGCAGCCAAGCATTCAAGAGTTTTCTCAAAAGCATTTGAAGCACCATTCCATATAAGCCAACATGGGCCAAGGGTAGAGCAGAATCCGGGCATCTTAGATCTACCACTCCTCTTGCTCTTACTATGTCATTCTGCCATCTCTAAGTGTCCATAGAATATGGATTCACTCTATATAGAAAGAGAACTCCAACTGTTCTCAATCTTTTGACAACGTAGCAGTAAAATAAACTTTATCTTTGAATCTTTGATTATAAGCAGCCAACACTCAATGTAGCTATATTTAGACAACTGTTGATTATATTGGAAGGTAGTGTGTGCACTGAGGGCAGAATTTATGTCTTCTACTGTTTAGTGAAGAATGGTCTTCAGAAGCTTCCTACTTAACTATATGAACATGCTTAGATATACAGATGTTTAAAAGCTGGATTGATACCCGTTTCACAACCACATTTAATAAAAAGTTACAATTCCCATTCTATTCTCTATTAACATATTCTATTTTCTTCCTCTCCTCTCCTGCCCTCCAGAGGTGGGGAGAAGAAGTCAAAGATACTCTGTTTAAAGTAAGTATACCTTAATTCAGTTTGTCATGCTATAACATGACAATGTCCTATTGAGAAAAGAAAGCCCCACACTCCCCTAAGCCATGGTCTGCTATACTATAAATAAAGCAATTTATCACCAAACTTGAACTATGGGCACTTTAACCAGACCAGGAATTCCTCCAATGATAAGATAAAGGCTGTTGCAATGAACAGTCCACAATAAAAAAACAACCCTCCCCCCCACCAATGCATTTCACTTGTGAAAGTATCTCGATAAACATTAATTCAAAATAAATTACCTTTTGAAGGATGTTTTTTGTGCAGTATGTCTAGTGAACAGAAAAAAAAATTACCACACATATCTTTCAAATATGTAAGTTAACCCACTGAAAAGCTGAACTAACTTTGCCTTGTACCGGGATGAAAACTAACAATCTCTCAATTTAGCAACGGTGATGTTTAGATTATAACAAAGACAGCAATACTTTGCAATCATAGGAGAGTAAGAAAACAACATATAGCTCACACTAAGTCCCAACCCTGTTTTATCCTCTACTGGGTAAGAAGTGATCCTGCAACATTACATACAACTCAAGTATTACACATACAATATTTCTGATAAAAGCTCAAACGGTTGGTGTTCAGTTAAGCATGTTTACTAGGCAGGCCACAATTGTTTGACCTTGAAATGTTAATGTATTATTTCACTTGCCTGTAGCAGCAGTTGTTTCCAGGGGAGTTGCTGCGCAGCTGTCAGATTTACCAGAAACACAGGGTGTTACAGTGAGTAAGAATGTGTTTATTCAGTGGCACAATCCAACTTTCCAGAGAGATTTGAGGGCACTATTTAGTGCTTTGTGGTCCTAGCTCAACAACTGAGCTTACTTTCAAAGTATGTAATCAACAAGTAGGGCTATTTCAAAACTGTGCTGAAGTTAATGCTTAAAAACAAAAACCAACACTGCTTTCCACTATTTGGGTCAAATTAATTTTATTATGCTCCGTGATGAATTGCCACCAGTGCAACATCCTATTCACTGTACAGTTCAAAAATTCACATACTAAAAATTTCAGTTTGATAACTGGAAAACTGAATGATTGAGAAGTTCTTACGTACAAATAAATGGCTAGCTGATACTGTCTATGCACATATAGTGTCAAGATACAAAAGCCTCATGCTAGTATGTTAATTGCTAAGGCTACTTGGACACAGTAATTTAACTGGAGTATATATGAGAGGCCTTCATTACAATGTTTAGCGATAGTGAATCAATGCCATGAAACACTATCTTCTGCCCACAGTGCAAGTGGTGGAGTGCTGAAACATGCAGCCATGGCTATTTTAGCTTAATTGCAATTGCAGTCTTCATGCCTGGGTTTAACCACACACACACTGTTTTTAAGCAAATATTAATTTGGACTTTGTGCAATAAAACAGATATACTTCTTGTACAGAAAAATCAAAGTCAAATGCCACCTTTGGCCAATGAAGAAACCGTTCTTCAAAATATACAGTGTTTAACTTCCCCAGCTCTTGCAACATGGGGAATTGGGATTCCCTGTTTGTTTGTTTGTTTAATGTAATTATACAACAGAGACTTTGTTACATTGGGTACAGAAATCCCAACTCCTGAAGCATAGGGGTTAAACAGTTCCTAATAAGCAGTGTGTTAGGAGAGCATCTGGGACTCATCCACTTAACTTTAAATGCCCTTTTGCTATAAAAATAAAGGAGATGCCAGAAGTTATATCAAAGCCATAAAACTATTTAATTTGTGCACAAACTCTTAAACCCACTGGATGTTTAGTTCCCCCAGGGCTCACCCACATTCAGCTCACAATGCTCAAGTCACTACAGCAGCAAAGCTAGTAGAATGTGAACATTACTGCAAGAAAATAAAACAACTCAGAAGTTTCCCCAAGTTATATGTGCTTAAATTAATCTTGGAAGGAAGTTAGCATTGTTTGAATAATTTAACTACTGCCTTACAACTCACACCACTTTTCAGCAAGTCAACCTTTTAAATTCCTTTCTTCTCACATGACTAGAGACTCAATCAATAAAGACTAGATTATAACTGGGTTAGAAATCCAAGCCACATCATGCAGGTCCAGCCTGGCAAGATCAGGCCAACACTGGGTTTCAGTCAATACAATTCTGGATAACTTAAGTTTAGTGTGATACCTTGACTACAGTCAAAGACTGAAGATACTATATTTTAACTATACTCCAAATATGACTGACTTAACTAAACACTCTGCATCGGTGAAATAATGTGGTTCTTTAAAATAAAGATGTTTCTACCTGAAATTTACTGTAGGTACAGTAATTAGTGCTGCAGACATTAAATACCCATCCTAGAGCAGATTAGTGTATTTTAATAGGCAGGCACTCCAATTTTTACCACACTATTAAGTACATATTCATTACAATTGTGCAAGTTGTGAAATAAGAGATCCATCCTCCAATCACTTATTCAAATACTATTTCTGTGAATAGGGTCTTGATCTTTCCCCACAAGTCTTGATCTTAAAGCCAACATAAGAAGCCAAAACTATTGCAATAATGTTCAGTACACATTTTAACTGTATATTCTGATTTATAGACTTTCCACTTTTTTGATGTAGGACTGGTGTCTAGTATTTATGTACCATAACCCATAAAGACTGAAAAATAACACCACTTAAGTTTATTTTATTAGTACACGAATGCCCTACACATTTTAAAATGAATTTAAACATTATTGAAGCAAGCATTAAATGCAGCCCTTCAGCCCAAAACCACATAAAATTGATTTTAAAAATAAATCAAATGACTATAGCAACTGGCAGCTTACAGTACAGCTCCAGCAATTTAAACTGTTTCTCTTTCCAAATGATGATAGCTGGCAGTAAGGAATCAGCTGGTTTGCTTCAAACATGCCTTCACCACTGCTATATTACAAAACCATTTTGTTTAACCTCAGGTGGAGAGATCCCTAATTAAAGCATTCAAATATCACTGCTGTCCAATAGTAGACAATATTGCTACATTATGGATAAGTTATTGATTTTCATAACTAGCTATGTATTTTTGTAGTGGTTTTGTTTTATGTAAAGCATATTGCTGAGATCTGAACTGGAAGGATGTAACGTATTGAAAACCGTGTAATATTATAATCAACCTTAACATTCATGTACTAGAGTATTTGAAATGTAGGGGCTAAATAAACTAAGAGCTGCATCATTTAAAGAATGTAGTGCTACACTAGTTTTTAATAAGAAAAATTTAGATACAGAAAAAAGTAGGGTATGAAAATAGTGTCTTCCTTCTTGCATTATAACTAAATTACATTAAGGTTTTTGTCAGTCTCACTTATTACATTTAAACTCCCTTTTTGATGGAATGGAAAAATATTCACATGTATATGATCATCCAGATGTAAACTTGCACACATTAATAGGGAGTAGCTTTGTAGAGGATTTTGACAAACCTTTACAGATTAAATGAGGTATTGCACAGATTAATAAAAAAGCAAAAGGCAACAAAAATATACAGCAAATTGGTAGAACATTTACATGATAATTTTACAGAATCCATAGACAGAAAGTAGTGTTTAGTATTTCAATCACCTTAAAAATATATATATAATATATAATATATGATCAATCATCCCATTCGTCATCATCCTCAAAATCTTCTTCTTCATCTTCCTCCTCATCTTCATCTAGGAGAAAAGAGCAATGGTCATTTTCACGTACAGAATTAACATGTTAAAAGGCTTTACTGTACCCACCATGTTCCTTTGTATGCCACATGCCCCCGGAGAAGACATTCACCTTGTTTATGAAAAAAAAGATTTTCCCAGAGTTCTGACAACACAGAGCAGAAAATCTTCAGCTCCCTTGCCCTTCCTTTTCTGCTCAGAACTAGTTTTAACCCATTCACAGTTGAACTGTCTGCAGCTTTGGCTGCTCAGCTAAAAGCTGAAACTGTAGCTGCTGCAGAAGACTGGACTCCATGGACAGATGGAAGAGTCCAGTTCATGTAACACTTAAACATGACAGCCCTAAGGGCCTTCCACAGACTCACCAGAAGAATGAATGGCTTTGCTCCTTTTCTGCATAACTTCCATTAATGCACCCACAATTCCTGAGGTGGGTGCAGGAGTGGGTGGCGCAGTCTCTTGGCCATCAGATACCTTGAAGTAAGAATTAAATACTATGATAAAGATTATCTATTTTGCTAAATATATTTCCAGAGATATCTTTTTACAAAACAGAAAATATTTTGTTCAATTATGAGAACATGGATATTAACTGGAACTACAGTCTCCATTTTTAGCACAAGCTGTATCCAAGGAAAAAAGAGCTTCACAAAATCCCTTATTCTGATTAGATTTTCTCCCCTCTTTTTTGCCAGAGAATACAATTAGGCACCGAATACTCAGATTTGGACAGAGCATGATTAAGCACTAAACCTCAACTCAGTGAAACTTATTCTCATCAGAAATAGCCTTCATGCATGAAGGAAAGCTCCTTATGATATTTTAATAGGGAGGGCTTTTTGGTTACATAATAGCCTATGCTACAGATAACAGAACAGCCATTAAACATTTTTTGCTATAGATTGTTGACCAGGTTGAATGTGGATAGATAATCCCTAACTGGGAGAGAGAAGTTTGGAGACTGCAAACATGTACCAACAAGTCTATTTATAAGTCACTGTACTTTTGCAGGGTGCTTGTAGAAAGCAAGACCTGCCCTCTGTCCTAAAATAAAAATCACCAGAAAAACCTAGAATCAGGAGCATGCGTGCATATCTGTATGTGTATAGGGGGAAGGGGGGGAGGGGAGATTTAAAAGAATGTTATACAAATGTTATCCTATCAACAAATAACGAATGTGGTTTGTTTGTTTTTTAAACCTGAGACTGTGGGAAGCTAAAGGAGGGAAGTGGCCAGGAGTAAATTTTGTGGAGTAATCCAATAGAGCCAGAATGCCTACTACACTGAAAGAGGGATGTCATCAAGTGCAAGGAACAGAGAAAAAATTAAGCAAAAAAGGTCAGAATGGGAGATAGGAGGATGGGAGAAGTGTAGTCCAAAACTATGTACACCAGCAATATGAGATAACTTGAAAGCTGTAACAAGCTATGAGAATATGGAATCTAAACAGGGAGACAAGGAAGAAAGGGGGAAGTGTGGTAGAAAAGAAGAGTAGCTACAGAATACTGGAAAGGGGAATGAGGAAATCTAAAAGGAAGAGGAAGTTATAGTACAGGAGGCAAAAAAGAGATTAAGTCCTACACTTAAGATGAAGGCTAAAAGGAACTTCCTTGGCTTCAGGTTTAAGTCACTCTTATAAAAGTTTATATGCTTTTAAATTCAGGTTGTGTTTTAAAAACTTGCATAGAATCTTCTTTTCTCCTTTCCCTGCAAAAAGCCAGATTTCAGAGCAAGGGAATTCAGAGTTAAGCTCTCAAACAGCTTTAATTCTGCCCCTTCAGTGATTCATCTTCATTACCTTCATCACTACTGAGCAAGCCTTTTCAAGTTTACAGTAAGTCTACAGCCATTTGGTATCTTAGAATTGGAATGTGTAGTTTTTCAGTGGAGCTTCTGAAGTGTGACCTAAACTATTAGTAAGCAAATGATTTTATATGCAAAAAGGATGCTTCCTCACTACAGCAATCTAGTTCAAGTATCAAGCCATGCCTAAATCCCATCTAAGATCTGTGGTAATCGAGACCAGCGCTGGGGGAACATTTAAACTCTACATTCCAGGGCAGACTAAATCATTATGTGTACGTAAAACATACTTAAGTTATATGAACAGCACTGAGTTCGGTAAAAAACACAGCACCTTCAGTTACTCTCAACAGAAAGCAGAGCAGGAGTGGTTGTTCTCAACTAGCTATTTGTAACTAACCATAACTTACCAATTTTTTTAAGGTTGTAAAAAAAAATCAAAAAACTAAATCAGACTAAAAAGCTACCCACCCCCAAACAAAAACTTTAATACCATCATAGCCACCACTCCATAATCTATCAATTTAAGAAATACTGTAAAACTGTTCTTAATTTTTTCTTTTTCTTCTTTTTTGCAACTTATATTTCCCCTCCTCCCCCATACACTTTAGAACAGTGGTTCCAAGCAGTGGTGGCACTCTGGGGTGCCTCAAGATCTTTTCAAGGGTGCCGCAGTGTTAGGTGTGCTAACATGATTTGCAGATAAACCTAGGGATTTCACAGAGGAATCCATTGTTAAAAAACAAAACACAACAAAACAAGTCATTTTGCCCTGTTGTGATCTTTTTGAATTCTTTGCAACAGAAAAATTGTTCTGTCATTCTGCTGTAGTCAAAACGGGTGGAAATTAAGAGCTGGCATTTTGAAGGGTGCCTCAAGTTTAAAAATGCTGAAAACCACTGCTGTGGATATTAGGAAAAAATAAGCAGACATCCTAAATCAGTCAGTTTCCATTCTGTTGGCAATTAGGATGTAGAAAAAAAAATCTAATTCCCTCCTACAACATTCCCGCTGAAACACATTCCTTGCACTTGTACTGAAAACCTCACTAAGCATGTCAACATACCAATACTGTTTATGGACACTCCCTGAAAAGGTCACCGCTGCCTGACATACCATTTTGGCATTACTGTTCCAGCATTTCATATGCTTCAGAACTCAGATGTAAAGCCATAAGCATGGAACTATACAAGGTACCTGTACTAGATCATTCCTACACATCACATTTTAATTTGATTTCAAAATGGAATCCAGCAAAAGCATCGGAGGAGTTATCCAACTGTTACTGTTTACACAAGTATAATTTTAAGAATAATGTTAGACTTGCCTCAAAATTAAAGGAAAAAAAATCTTGGAAGGGCCTAAGTTATTGCATATGGGAAACCACACTTGTAGCCACTTACAAAAGGAACGGGGAGCTGCTAGTGCTCAGGATTGTGCAGAAGCTGTGACATCTGAATGAGTCTACAGTAATACAGGTATAGCAAAACCACTCCAACTTTGAGCTTATTTCCTTCATGGTCCAAATTAAGCCAATTTGGCTCACTTGTATTCATAGATTCATACACATTAGAGCTGGAAGGGACCTTGAAGATCATTGAGTCCAGCCCCCTGCCCCAGGGGCAGGAAGTCAGCTAGGGTCAAAGGATCCCAAGGCTCATTGCTACAGGCTTATACAGATGTAACAGTTATGTGCTCCCAGTGCACTTCTGCACCCACTGTCTATACCCCTGTATTGTAGCCAGAGTCCTCTTTAAGGAGTTCTGAGGTAAAAGCAAAAAATGTCAGTCCTATGTGGAAAAGAAGAATCAGCTTTAACTCCAGTACGGTGCAGCCATTCATAATGTTAAATGACATGTGGCTTATAATATGCTCAAAAATGAAGGGAAGATCCAATTTTGGGGACTGAGATGCAAAGAACGGCATTACTTACAGACTTCAGCTGTATGCCCTGTCGTATCTGGTCTAACAGTGCATCTCTTCCTGAGCAGGACACTGGTCGACTGTTCTGTTCTACTTTCTTTAATTGGGCACCTTCTCTTATTTGATCTAAGAGTGCTGCTTTGCTTCCTGCAGGAACTGGAAGTTGATGATCAGCCTCTGAAGCGAGGCCTGGTGGTGGAGGAGGACCCGGAGGGGGCGGTGGTGGAGGAGGTGGTGGGGGTACATATGACCCACTTGCTGGAGGTGGTGGCGGAGGAGGAGGGCCAGATGGTGCAGATGATGAATGCACTGGAGGTGGAGGAGGATACATCCTATTTGGAGGAGGTGGGGGCACTGCTGCACCTGGTCTAGATGGAGGTGGGGGCGGCGGTGCTGCTGTGGGAGCTCTTGAAGGAGGTGGAGGTGGAGCCCCTCTTCCTCTGGCAGGAGGAGGAGGGGGACCTGAGCTATGTGGAGGCGGTGGTGGAGGTGGTCCTCCCCTGGATGGAGGTGGTGGTGGAGGTGGTGCTGAAACAGAGCAAATAAGATAAGAGTATAAAACTAGACACTACACAAAAGTCTTTCAACTAAGTCATTCCAACTAAGATGCACAGAAATAAAGAATAAAAGGCAACAAAGCCCAAGCCACCGCTTTGCCTCGTCTTTTACAAGCATCTCTGTGCCTATACAAGATTATATCTCTCTTCTTGCACTAGGAACAGATATTGCATTTGTCCCTGGACAAGTTGTGCTTATGTCTGTTTTGGAACAGAAATATCCCAGGATCAGCATGTATACACATTGCCCTTATAATCACAGTTTAGTGAGCAGTTCAATGCACTGCTACTTTTCTGCCATTGATTCAATAATGTAATCCCAGGTAACCATTCATATGCAACATCCCAGGATAAACTGTTAGTACTTCTTATCCTGTGAACCATCTAAGGATTTATCCCAGGCCAAATGCAACATCTGTTTGCAGCCTTGAAGTCCGGAGCGAAATATGCTGAAGTTGGTGTTCTTTCTTTCCTTCCTTCTAGCAAATTGGTAATGGTAATAAGTACTGAACAGTATTTGTAAAAAGAAAAACAAAATACAAACCTAACTTAGGCCTGTGCGAATAGGGAAGTATTCTATTCAGATTCGGCTGATTTGGAGGGCAGTGATTCGATGACAAGATTCGGATCACTGTCCCGAATCGGCGTTGGAAGATTTGGTGCCGATTCTGAGATTCAGCCATAGACTATAATAGGGAATCACTGATTTATAACTTTGTAATTTTTTGGCAGATTTGGATGAAAACAGCAGGGACAGTAACCCCTTCTGAGGGCATGAAACCTGCCAAGTTTCAAGGAGATAGGTGCAGGGGTTTATAGGAAACTGAACCCCAAGCCCCTGAAAGCAAAACTCATGACATGTGACTTTGTGTGTGTGTGTGTGTGTGTGTGTGTGTGTGTGTGTGTTAAAGTGCAGCAGGATGAAACTAGCACGGATGGTAGCCTGTAACAGGGGCCTTCCCAGTGCTCAAGCAGCAACAGCTCAAAAAAGGGACAGAAAGGCTGTAGACAGAGGCATATGTGCTGTTTCTACATCTCTCCCCCAGAGCACTAATTGGAAGGGGACTCAGGGATAGATCACAGTCACTGGCCAGCTACAGATGTCAGTCTTTCCCCGCCCGCTCCCCCTCCCTCTTCTCAGTTTCTATTCCCCTGAAAGACTGCCTTCCAAATCCATTTGGAGGGAGTTTTTTGATCTCCCAATTCAATTCAGATTTGGTGATTCGTTCTCCAAATCGGGCCGAAACTTCTCTGAATCAAATTGGCGACCAAAGCTTCGCACACCCCTACTGACTGGCGTCTTGATGAATGGCTTTTATTGTCCTGGGGTAGAAATGTCCCCAAATAAACACTATATGTTTTGCATAGAAAAATGTTTAAGAAGTTAATACAACTTTACAAGGAAACAGATGAACTTTTTTTTTGCTAACTTTTCCACAGGATCTCAGTGGATCCGAGAATCATGATTCTGAGTGGTGCTCAACTGAACAGACTGCAGTTGCCCTCTTTGGGTACAGGTGGCCAGCGTATCACCATATGCATTTGCCTGTCAGTAAGAGTTCCATATAAATCTCTCTACAGGCTGAACCTAGCACAATCTTCTCCAATGCATCTCCAGTCCAACTTTTCTATATGGCCTGCATTCTGCACAGGTCAGTGCTTCTGGTGCTGGTGTTGCCAAATCTTGTGGGGTGCACTGTGGTGCTACAAGACATCTCAGGAGGTGGTCTATGGTTTATTTCTCCTGACAAACATGCTGGTTGGTTGTGTAGAGGCCCCATGATTTCATGAGCAAGTTGCATTTACCAAGACCCACTCTCAATTTGTTCAGGCTCTGCCATGTGCGCCATTTGTAACTGGAGCCAGACGCTAACTCCTCATGGTGGGTAATGCGTCGCTAGCTGCATTCAACAGCTTTGTTGCCTAGTTTCTCCCACTCTTTTTGCAAGAGGGCAGTTCTAGCCGATTATGGTAACGTGGTCAATGGTATGATAGAGGACAAAAAGTTATTTCTCAATGAGATACAATGGTGCACTGGTTGCTGTCCATATAGCAGGCTGCATGATAGGTATCTCCCCATGGTGCATCCTAGGCAACTTCTAGAGGGTCATCTCTTAGAAGGCCAAATCTATTAACCACTCCAAACACCAACCTGGCACAAGGATATGGTACTTCCAGCATCCAAAGACAGAATTGTATTGCAGGCACAACTGCTTTGAAAAGTTTAATTCAAAGTTGAGAAGACTTTAAAAACGCTTTAGCTACTAAATACTGAAGTAGCTGTAGTTCATTATTATTCTTTGCATACTTCTATCCTTCCTCCCTTGCTTCCCCTTTCGTTCCTTATACTTTGTGATAGACATATATACATGCCAATCTGAAATACATGCAACTGATATATATGTGTTTCAGGTTGCAATTGGAACCCCCCCCCAATAAAACAGTTTAAAATAAAATATAATAAAGAGTTCTACATAATTTTCCTGATTACTGGAAAAAATAGGTAACTTGGCCATAATTCAAAGTTTGCATATCAGCAAAAGTTTGCTGCAGATTACCTGACCAAATATAAAGTTTCTAACTTGGAAAGATGCCATGTGTATTACTTAGATGCAAATCTAGACAGCAAAAAACAAAACAAAAACAAAAACCTCAAGCCATATCTCAGACATAGTGGAACAACTACTTTCACTGCCGTAGAAATATAGTTTAATAGGCCATATATGACTAATTTGCATGAAAAGTAAGCAATATGCTAAATGAAAGTTCCATTTGACCAATAGAGTAGTTGAATGCTTTATGGATTTTCACAACCATAAAACTATGAGACAGTCATTTCACACTAGAAAAAGAACAACAAAATATTTTGGAATTCTCCAAAGAAGCCACCTCCTACACTCCAAGCCAAGAAAAAAATGAAGACTATTTGAAAGGTTCTATGAATCTAGCATCTATGAATCTATGGAAGAATTAGAAAAAAAAATCATATTTGAGTAGGTGATAGCAATAGCTAAAGTTGAGTAAAGAGCAATGACAGCTTTGCTAAAAAACAATCAGTCCCAGTCCAAAGAAAAACTCATTAAAAATTACTTCTAATTTAAGATAAATTTAAGCCTTATTTCAAGCATCATGTCAGGCCTAATACTTTCTATAAGCACAGAGAATCTTGCAATAAACATAGCAAATGAAAAATTGTAAAAAGGCTATGTTTCAGGAAAAACCCACAAAAGGCACTTCAAACTGCAGTCAAGAATAAACATTATATATTTTGTAGCTTTAGATAAAAGCATGGAACTAGGGGTGCACCAATAAAGATTTTCTTGGCCGATACCGATGGCCAATTATTAAGCAGTCATAGTGGCTAATACCCATCTGATAGCCAATTTACAGGAAAGCAGCCGGCAGCTTGGAAAACCGTGTCTGGATGGTA
>NW_005842106.1:621069-644938 GCF_000455745.1 Alligator sinensis
CTCTGCCCAGTGGTGGGGCTGGGCTCTGAATGGGTGGGAGAGGGGCAGGATGGGCAGTGGTGCTGGGAGGTGTGGCTATAGAGTGGGCTATAGCCACCCCAAAATTCCTGATAGCACTGCTGCCCACCCTGAGCACAGCCCTGGTCCAGCCCTTCCACCAGGAAGAGGCTGGCACAGTCCCTGGCCCTGAGAGAGGAGCCTGCCTCCACCCCATGTACAAACTGGGGGGCACATGTCCCCCATGCCTCCTCCAGGCGTGTGTGCAGTGGCAGGCAGCCGTCCCCCTTCCCCTCCCCCCTCATAGGTTCATCCCGTTCCCAGAATCGCATTCACTGCCCTGGTTGTGCCTCTGCCTGCCCCACTCCCTCCCTCACTGTGGGGTCCTTGATCTACCCCTTCCACCCACACCCCCCTTTCCTTTCCTCTGCCCCTTCACCCCCACAGACTTACCGGATGAACACTACTCTCCAAGCTGCTGAGCTGCATTCCTGGCTGTGTGCATGCTGTGTCTGCATACACATATGTGGCATATAGCAGTCATATTAATCAGCTACATGGGCCAAAAAAAGCTGATTGCTGATAATGTAAATTTTTCTTTTAATCGGTGCCAATCCGATATACAACCAGTATATTCATAGATTGAATATTGGTGCACCTCTACATGGAACAGATCAAATTTAAATCTTTAGGGCTATTAGCCTCATTTTGTTTGTCATGCATGCTAACAAGAGGCAGTATTTTTTTTTATTTGCACACATGCAAAGTGGGCTGGAACTTTAAGTTAATAGACATAGAAAAGCCAGTATTTTACACTAGTTGTTAATTAAGGGCAAAAAAAGAAACCTCAAAGACTAATATTGTTACTATATGATGACTTGCTTCAAACTAAGGACTTTGTATACATTTTATATTTAAAAACAATGAAACTAAGGAGATTATGTAAAAAAAAAACAAAAACTCTTTGAAATTTTCAGATCTGCTATTTGATACCAAAGTTTTACTGAGCCAAATTTTGATGGTAAACCAATGTAGAAAAATATTTTAGTATTACAAACAGTATAAATTATGAATAAGTATTTTGGGGCTAATGTTTCTTATCCGTTAAGAAAGGGCCACTCAGTTGCAACATACATAATTTAGTGATATATGCTTAAATAGCAGTTCACATACATACCGCTCCAACGTGGGGGACCTAGAGAACAAAGGTTACAAGTTACTGTACTCTGAACCTATGGTAACTTGGTCACCTATGGCATTTGGTCACCAAATCATTTACCAAGAAGCATGAAATTGCTATAGTTCCGACTGTATTAATACCCTGGAATGACCTAGATCATTTTTGTACCTTTGATTTTAGCAGTATATTTTCAGCAGAATAACTATATTACAGAATTTAATGAAAAGATGGAAACTTGAAGAAGACCTTATGATCAATAAGCAATGGCTCTGCTACTCCAACTAAAATAATACCTCTTCTTAAATATTTATAAAAGTTTTGCATGCCTCTGGCTGTTAGAAGGCATATTATACAGTACTGCTGTAATATACAATCACTCAAACTTTTCTCCTCTAT
Source organism: Alligator sinensis (assembly GCF_000455745.1). Classification (NCBI taxonomy): domain Eukaryota; kingdom Metazoa; phylum Chordata; order Crocodylia; family Alligatoridae; genus Alligator; species Alligator sinensis. The sequence goes on from NW_005842106.1 coordinate 622,643, forward strand.
ATCTGAAGTGTCATCAATGCGGTTTTTTTTTGTTGATTGCCAGCAGCAATCCATTTTCTGAATCAAGATCATTTATAATCTTTCAAGAACCATAAATAAAATATGTAATGGATGCTATTTAAAAAAACAAACAGATGGAATATATTGCATACCTCTGTAGTCAGAGAAAATGTTACTGGAAATTTCTTATCTGCCATGCAAATCACTTTCATTGATTAAGATAAATACTTTAGAACTATACGCATGGGGAAAAATTAGACACTTTTACATAGTGAATTTATGTTATTTAGAAATGCCTTAATACATTAAAGCCTATTTCTATTGCAATATAAAACCTAAGATTCAGTAAAATTCTCTCTCATCCCAACATTAACACACACACAATAAATATGCCCCTCCAAAATAGCTTAAGCACTTAAATGAATTAGTAAGTGGAAATTCACCTTGTCTCCGCAGCTCATTTTTAACAGCTTCTACTCCTCCTGTTTTTTCAATGAAATCATATATGACCTTTGAAGTTTCTTTGTCTTTTAGTTGAGCCTCTGAAATTCCGCACAGATCAAATAGTTTTTTCAGTTCTGGGTCCAAGTTGTTTACCTGTAAGTCATACATATTAATGCAAGAGCTTATGTGTGGCTACCATTTTCAAATCTGAAGAAAGATTCTTATTTTTTACTTGAAAACTTTGCTCAAAAAATTCCACGTAGTTAAAAGAAACAGCAGAATAAAAATTAGACTCAAACAAAGCACATATTTCTGGACCAAAGTCTTCCATAGGAACTGACCATTTCTGAAAGGAAAATAAGTTATTCAGCCTCCAAAAGTATTAGCTAGCCTTTACAAATATCACCCCCATTTCTAATAGTTTCAGTATTTTTTCCAAAGTTCTGCAACATCACAATAATCATCAACTGTATGGTTCACAGTGGAATTTTTGGCATTTGACATGCTTAACACAATCTGGCTGAAAATGCTATGATTTAACCATTCACAGAGGTTACTTACATCAAAGCCTGTGTTTGGATCCCAACCAACATGTCCAATGTGTCTGAAAGAACAAAAAAAGACAATTTCAGCCCATGTTAAAGCCATGATGATTTTGTGGATTCCAGAAAATCTGGGTTCAATGTCAGGCTAACATTCCTCTGAGACAACGGGACCTCCTGAAGTCCTTGAACTCTCCACTTTGTCAAGTCTATGACATTTCCTTTCCTCCCCACAGAGTCTTGTTAGATGATCAGTGCTGCCCTACTTTCACTGACCCAGTGACTAAAATACTAAGCTACATGTAAGTCAGGGGAGAAAAGAAAGTGGGGGGAGGGTTGCATTTTATGTAAAAGATCTGTATGATTGCTCAGAGCTCTAGTATAAATCTGGAGAAAGACTGGTTGAAAATCTCCGGGTTCGGGGCAGAGGGGAGAGCAACAAGGGTGATGTTATGGTGGGTGCCTGCTATAGGCCACCAGACCAAGAGGATAAGGCTTTCTTCAAACAGCTAGTGGAAGTTTCCTGATCACAGGCCCTGGTTCTCATGGGGGACTTCAAACGCCCTGATGTCTTCTTGGAGGGCAATACAGCAGTGCACAGGCAATCCAGGGAGATTTTGGAGAGTACTGGGGACTTCCTGGTGCAAGAGAAGATCAGGGAAAGTGTGGGTCCCTTATTGAATGGGGGAGGCAATTAAGTGGCAGATAATACAGAAAAGGCTGAAGTACTCAATGCTTTCTTCACCTTAGCTTCACAGACTATTGCATCTGGTAGCACAATTTGGGGAGGAGGTAAGCAGACAACAATGGCAAAATAAAAGGTTAGGGATTCTTTAGAAAAGCTGGACATGTGGAAGTCCATGGGGGCCAGATGTGATGCACACAGGGGCGATAAGGGGATTGGCTGACGTGATGGCACAGCCACTGGCCATCAACTCATGGTGATCAGAAGAGGTCCCAGGGCTGACCCCTAGGGCATTCCACTTGATACCAGCTGCTAACTAGACATTGAGCTACTGATCTACTTACTCCCTCTTGAGCCTGACCATCCAGACAGTTTTCTGTCCACTCAATTCTGCAATTCATTCATCCAACCCATACTTCCTTAGCTTGCTTAAGAGAACGTTGTGGGAGACTGTATCAAAAGCCTTGTTAAAGTCAAGCTCTGGCATGTCCGCTGCTCTCCCTGCATCCACAGAGCCAGTTATCTCATAGAAGATAATCACGTTGGTTAGGCATAACTTGACCTTAGTCAATCCGTGCCGATTGTTCCTAAGCATTTTCTTCTCATTAAAGTGCTTTCCACACCCTATCCCCAAGGACTTCTCTTCTGCCCACTGTATCCACTACACAGTAGATGCTAAGGCTGCTTAAAGATGTGAACCCTCCCCTCCCCCCCCAAAACAGCGCTTTACTGTTAACTCACCCCTACACAAAGCATGCCCAGAAAAGGCAACATGTTAGTTTGACCCAGCTCACCAAACGTTTGTATAGATCAGGTCCTTCAGTGGGGCTTTATGGCACTTTTATCTTATAGCTGATTGAATCAGCTTTAGATAAAAGGGCCAAAAATCCCCAGTGAAGCACCCAATCTATACAGATGCTGGAGAGCTGGATCAAATTAATGCGCTGCCTCTTTTAGTAAAACGCTGGGTGTTCCCCTTCCCCCCATCTGTCAGCACCCTAAAGTATCATTTATTGGATAACTCAATTAGATAAAGTGTGATAAAACAGTTCACAGGTCTTGCAGCATTGTTGTTGGCAGAATAAAAAAGGCAACATGTTGGTTTACCAATGTTTCATATTTAGAACCTCTTTCTAGCAATGATGAAGGCTAGAAACTTTTAAAATTGAAATTGAGTTTCTGCACAACTTAAGTTGCACAACTTAACCAGGAATAATGGTCACAAGCTGGCGGAGGGAAGGTTTAAGTTGGACATCAGGAGGCGCTACTTCATGGTCAGGGCGGCTAGGGTCTGGAACCAGCTTCCAAGTGAGGTGGTGCAGGCTCCCACCGTGGGGGTTTTTAAGAGGAGGTTAGATGACCATCTTGCTGGGATCGTTTGACCCCAGTACTCTTTCCTGCCATGGTAGGGGGTCGGACTAGATGATCTGCCCAGGTCCCTTCCGACCCTAGAAACTATGAAACTCTTGCAAGTAAAAAAAAAAAATGCAACAGGTTGGCTGGATCCAGCCAAGAGATCGTATAATTCAGGGGTGTCCAACCTTTTTGAATGTGGGGCCAGATCACGAACTTTTCATAACCCAATGTGCCAGCGAGCCATATTCAAAGACATCACAGGAAGTGGTATCATATCAGGAAGTGATGTCAAGTGACCTTTGACACCAATGAAGTTGCAGGTGTTGAGATGGTGCTGGTTGACATGGCATGCATGCATGGGTTGACATAGTGCTGCAGGAGCCGCCTGGCTACAGCCGGGTTGACCTGGTGCTGGAGAAGCCGTGGGGCCAGGCCGGGGGTGACCTGGTGCTGCAGGACCCGCCTGGGCAGAACCAGGTTGGCACCGGCCAGGAAAAGCAGCATGCAGTTGAAGCCGGCTTCCCATGTGCTGCTGGGGATGGGAGGAGGCCGGCCAGGTCTGCAAAGGCCAGCAGAAGCAGCAGCGGAGCCGTGTGCCGCTCAGGACTGACCGGTGCAGGTTCGTCCCATCCTGTCCCGAGTGGCACATGGCTCCGCCGCCGCTTCTGCTGGCCAGCGCAGACCCGGCCGGGCTCCTCCCGTCCCCAGCAGCACATGAGAAGCGGTCCCTTCGGGGCCTCGGGTGCGGGTGGCCGGGCCCAGAGAGCTGCAGCGCCCGGGGAGAGACTGGCCAGGGGAGCAGGCACCACCCTGCTGTGGGGCAGGGCAGAGCAGCAGGGCTGGCTTGAAGCGGGCAGGTGAGGAGGCAGGCGCGGGCCGGCAGTGCCAGCGGCCACTGCTTGGCCTCCCACGTGGGGCCGCTCCCCTGGGCAGGCCCCGCAGGGGTAAGCAGATCCCCTCCCCTCGTTGCCGGCTGGGGCCTGAGGGCCGGCCCTGCCCGCCCTGTGCTCCGCCGCTACTGCCGCCCTGCGGCAGCAGCTCCATGCTCTGCGCTTCTGCAGCAGCTCCACACTCCACGCTGATGTCCTGCACTCCATGGCGGTGGCTCTGCACTACACACTGCCGCCACAGATCTGCCGCGGGCCAGATAAAATAGCTTGGCAGGCCGCATGTTGGACAAGCCTGGTATAATTTAAGGTACATTCATCAGAATAGAGTTCATGTTCATTACTGATTAGCAAAATTTGGTCCAGATCTTGATTCGAGTATCCCAGTGATACTGTCATAAAAGTGTTCCTTTAGAATGTCAAAAATTCCAATAACATTTCTGAGTCAAAAAGACCATTAAATAGCATTACTGGATGTCATCATAAAGAGGGGCCAAAATCCACATCCATTTAAGTGTAAAATTGGTCTTGTACAAAAAAAATACAAACAGGTAAGAAAGAAAAGCTCCTAAGGTTTCTCTAGGTACTTATATGTAGGGACCTACTCAAATAGCAATTTTGTGGAAATCAGTCACTTTGAATTTTTAAATCATCTAATTCTCACTTTTTTCAGAGTTCATTTTATTTTAAATATATGTACACACATGCAAGCTTGAAAAAGACAGTGTTCCACTAATGCCAAGCCATGAAAACATTTTCTAAATGAAGATATTTTATAAATGAAGTCTTAATTTTAATAAGCTTTTGCCCTTCTTATGGCCATCTGGCGGCCAGTTATTGCCGCCAAGTGTACACCACTAGTGCAATTTTAAACAAGGAAAAACTGCACTGGAATAAGATCAGGATTTACAGAGATTTAGGCTGTAAACTAGAGGTCTTCATTAGTATAGCTACTCCAACAACTGGCCACAAATAGTTGAAATCCCTAATGTTGACAAAGCCCAAATGTCATTATGGGTTGGGGCTTTTTTTTTTTTGGGGGGGGGGGGGGGGGGCAGGGAACGAGGGTGCTTTTAACATGCAATTTGGCTCTCCCCTACCATCTGTTTGTCATGTTTTGCCTTTGTATTGCAGTGCACCTTATTCCAGCAGGTGCTGTACAAAGAATAAAAATAAAGTTTGTGTCCAAAGAGTTTAAAGCAGAGTCTGTGCTAACTCTGGGCCTTCTTCCTTATTTACCTCTCACTAATCCCATGAAACACTGTTTCTAAAGAGTAATAAAAGAGCTTGGTGCCAGTGGTAGCACTCCTTGTATGTTTATGCTAGGAAATTTTACCAGGCTATCCTAGTACACTAGTTACGGGAGGGAATAGCTCAGCAGAACAAAATCACTGAGCATAGGGCATAATCCTACACTTGAGAAAACTGATTTTGTAACAAAGGGAATCAACATGGATCTTTCCTGTAGCCTTTTTAGACTTTAAATCCCCATGGCCATGCGCTTGCCATTTCAAAAGATACTGAGATACATTGCTGTTAAAATTTCAATTCAGGAAAATAATAGAATTAACCTATAACAATATGGAAGAGATTTTTTAAATACATTATTGAAGGGATGGCTGACCTTTAGGTGTAAAATAAATATTAAAAAGGAGTACTTACTGGAAGTTGCTTGGAGTTCCAATATCTGCCTTTGTCAATCTCTTCTTTTTAGCTTTTCCTTTCTTCTTTTCTTTGGTATGTGAAATATTGTTGACTTGTGAATTATGAAATCTGCCAGTTGTAATTTCAGGATTTTTTATATCAACAGTTGCCATTGGTAGATTTGGACCTGTGAAGAGATAGTGTGAACACACTTCACTATTCTACTGAAACAAAGGGACTATCCTTTTAGCATGGTGACCACATATTCTATTTGCTTTCCAGTCTCAAATGCTACTTGCATGAACACTGTGCACTCGCATGTTTAAGAATCATAGTTTAAGAATCATGGGACAGGCTCAAGTTAAAAATATTCACTAAACAGAACAAAGCTTTAGATATACTTGGGGTAATGTTGTGGTCTGTTCAAGATTTGGATATTTATCCTATACCACTTTTGTACAGAAGTTTCATACAAAGAAATCAAAACCACCAGAGTAAGAACAATTCATAGAGCGCTTTTTCACAGAAGATAGTAATGTTTGCTTGTACAGAGATATGGGTTGGATACCAGGAACACCAAACCCCATGATGAGTCAGCAGCAATGCACTGCTAACTTCATAATATGGAAAACTAACCTCTAGGGCCAAGAAACCTCAGGCTAATCTTAGCTCAAAGAATGATGGAGATAGGTGATGGATACCGGCTCATGAGAGCCTAGAAAGCTGCCAAGTTTTGTTTTTAAAATATGAAAAAATACCGTAGTTATTTTTTTAGTTGCCTGGTCTTTGGATCAATTTCTTTCTCTTTGTGAGATAGCTTGCAACATGATTTACAGACCAAATACATGGTGGGAAGGATGAGGTATTCAGGCAAACTGCTAAGAGGCTGCTCCCTCCCCCTTATTTATGTTACTGGTTCTAAAAGAATAGCAGAGAATGCTTAGTCACTTTCCAAATTAAACTTGCTTTTTTGTTAATGTTTGCAGTTTTGACTGGAAGCATGCCTATGTTAGTAGATGTAAGCAAGACGATTTAAAGACTAAAAGGCAAGTCATAAATCTTTCTCAAGAGGATTCTTCCACTGTAGTACTGTTTAGTGAATGACCTCATCTCTCCTGTAAACTTGTGGGCAAACATTACATTTTACTACTGGTGGTATTGCTTACTCAAGCATGCATATAAACTGCTTTGATAAATCAAGGCCTTATTTAGGACTCACCTGCTGTAAGCTGCCTTTTATATAGATAAGCATATCCAAGGTTATCATAATTTTTAAATATTTTGGAAGTGATGTTATGCCTTATGCTTCAGAAGCAAGCTAACTTCCATATCTCGGTCTCTAAAATGTGGCAATATGTACTAAGTGCATGTCTGATAGGACTGTGTAGTGGCACTGCAGATAACACTTAAAACCAGTATTTAAAACTAGGTACATTAACTCCTTACCAAATCATATCAGGCTTAAAATTTATCAATATTTTTCAGTCCTAAAGTTATGAAACATATACACATGCACACACACACACAAATACATAATTGATTAACAATTAGATTGTTGATTAAGATGAACTTCAATAGGAACTTACTACAGTAACTGTTTTGCCACTGATTTTATTTTTTTATTATGTGCATTTAATACAAAATAAAAAGTATTAAAAAAAAAAATCAAAGAAACCTGCTACTTTTTACTGGGGGAGAGGCAATGGGGGGGGGGGTAGGAGAAGGAAAGGATATTGCACTTTTTTAAAAGTGATTTTCACCTTTTCTGACAACATCACTTTTAAACAATCAATATTCTTAATATTTACTGACCATATCCTGCATGTAAAATCCTACTGATCTAACCGTTAAATGGCTGAACTCTCAGAAAGACTGACATTTTCAGAATGAATCTTTATTCAATATTTTAAAAACCATTAGCTAGCTCCTTTATATTTACAATATCCATTGTAGAGTTCACAAAATAAAGCTTTTAGCTGTAACCTGTTCTTACCATCAGGTTTAGACCTTGGCTGTCCACGAGGAATACAAGAGCCTGTGAATAAATTCTCATTTTCTTCTAGTACTGCCATATTAATATCCAGCAAAATTTTCCCCATCATAACACATGCACCTTCCCCATCAGAAGCAGACAGATCAATGTATGAAGATGAGAGAGGCATAGAGAGTTCATCACTGGGAAGTACTTGACAATAGAGAGGTCCTAAACATCCACTGATATCAATATCTGTAATATCTTCTGAAGGGGCTCCAGAAAATTTAGTACAAAACATATCAAAATATTCTGTATTGTATAAAATCTTCTGTATTTTGAAGCGTTGCCTGTCATCTGTCCTAGAGTGCAGACAGGTCTAGAATAAATCTAAACAATTCTATCTTAATAGCTGAAATAAAATTATGCCATGTGGTTCTTAGTTCTTCAGAAACTAATTCTCTGACAAATCCCCTCACTCCTTTTTAATCCAGAACTCTACCATGAGGTCAGTACAACGAAGATAACTCTTTAAATTTGCACGAAGAGACTTGGCCATTACAACTGCGAAGAAGACATAAATCCCAGGAAATTACAGGCTAATGCATTTTACATAACCATTAATGCTAATTTAATTTTAATCCTGCAATTCTGTTCAAAATCTTAAACCCGTAACATTAAAAAGGTCATCCCAAAATAGAGGTTATTTTTAAGTAGCTTTACATCCAACCTCCCTACACATACAGAAAACCTTGTATTTTGAAACCCAATGGGAGAGATCCTGGCTCCACAGAAGTCAATGACAGCATTCTTGACCGACTTCACTGGGGCCAGGACTTCACCTTTGGAACATTCTCCGTCTCTCTCTCTCACACATATATACACACACATGCAGTTATATGAGTTTCTACAGAGATAGTCACCTGTTGGGATACAACACAAAGAAAGATATTCTGATAGGAAATAACATGCTTGTTTTACTAGAACTTCATATAAATTAGAGAAATTAAAATGGAAGGGTTATTTACTCTACAACAACTCTGATTCTTTGGAAATATTTTGCCTATGTGTACACAGTGCCAGTGCCCTTGCTCTAGGTGCCTAAAAGCAGAGTCTTTTAGCCAACAGCAACAAAGGCTCTTGTACCCCATGTGCTGTCTTTCTTTCATGGTCTGAGATAGAATGTTGCCAACTGTTAATTCCTTTGCCAATAAAGAATCCAGGTGTTACAAAACTGTGGCCATGAGGAAGGTCATGGGATACATATGACAATGCATTTTGAAGAAATGGCCATTGTTTGCCATAGATTAACTCCCTGACCAGCAATTCAGCACTGCATGAGATCTTTCTACTCAGGTGATCTGTTAAGGCAGGCAATTATTTTGGGCGGAGGGCCGCTTACTGAGTTTTGGCAAGCCATCAAGGGCCACAATAGGCAGCCAGGGGCAGATAAATATTAATTTTCTAAATTTTTTAGGGGCCTCGCGGGCCAGATAGAATGGCCTGGTGGGCCTCATCTAGTCCCTGGGCCGCATTTTGCCCACCCCTATGCTAAGGGGTTCTTCAGTCCTGGCAGGGAAGACCTAGTAAGGTGACCTGAGTACTGACGCATCCAGAAGTTGACTTCTGGGAAGCAAGGGGGAGGCAGGGCTGCTGATCAAACTACCCTTTATTTAGTCCATTGCCATGGTACTGGTTATAACCTGAACCCCCACAGGTCATGCACAGGAATGCTGCAAGGACTAACCCAAATTACTTTTAAACCTAGAAAAAGTGCAGACTTGTCTCTTTCTGAATCCAAAGGCCTTTTGTCTGAGGTTGGTTTAAGTACTCTCTTCACCTGATGCTGAAAATATGTTCTAATATTTTCTACATAGACTGGTGCAAGTGAATCAGCTCTTCCTCTGCTTGCATCTGTGAGATGTCTGTCCAGGCAGGACTGCTCAACGTCAAGGTTTCCACCCAGGTCCTGGTTTGGCACTGTGGGGACTGTGGCTTGCAGGTTCTTTCCAGTGACAGGCAGGTGGGGTGTGCCTGCAATGAACGCGGTGTCTTCTGTCCCTTAGGGAGCAGGCAAGAGAGCTACAGAAAGTGGTGGCAAGGCTCCAATGCATCCTCAGCCATGAGGAGTTCATTGATTTGATGCTGGAGGATACTGCTAGGACTGTGGAGAAAGGACTGCCAGAGGCAATGCTGCAGAAGGAAAAGGATATGGACTCCACGGAAGGTGGAGGCTAGAAGCTTGTGACCTTTGGCGGCAAGCAAAGTCTTTATCCCCACCTGCAGTGGTGTGCCTGGAAAACAGGTATCACGCCCTAGCAACAGAAGAGAAGGAACACATTCTGTCAGTGGAAGAGGTCAGGCAAGGCCTCCCCAATGTTGGGAAGACTGAGACCACTGCCACCAAGCGGAAGTGATGGGTGGCAGTGGTTGGAGACTCCCTTCTGTTGGGGACAAAGGCATTCATCTGTTGGCCTGACCTGCTGTCTTGGGGAGCCTGGATCTAAGATTTCACGGAGGGACTACTGAGACTCATTGGACCCTCTGAAAAGTACCCCTTGCGGCTAACCCATGTGAGCACCAATGATAGTGCTCCTGAGCAGATCAGGTGAAGCTGACAGGGGCTCAGGTGGTGTTCTCCCCCCACAATACTCCTATCCTATTTTTTCCTTGGTTGTCCCATTCATTCATTAGCCCCTGTATAGTGGAGGCTACTAGTTTACTGGGTGGGCCTTAGAGCCCATGGCAATTTTGAATGGACAAATAGACAGGTCGTGTTCCCCTTGATATTTTTGGTCAAGGGGAGGGACCTGGCCAGGAGTGGACACATTCTGCAGATCAATACGTGGCTGTGCCAGCAGGGCTTTGAATCTCTTGTTGTTCCAAGATGGGATGTTGTTACGAGAAGAAGGATTGCTAGGAAGAAATGGATCCACCTGATGAAGGGAGGGAAAAGCATCTTTGCAAACAGGTTCACTAACTTAGTGAGTAGGGTTTTAAACTAGGTTCATCAGGGGATGGAGACCAAAGCCCTGAGGTAAGTGGGGAAGCAGGTGATGTGAATGAAGCACAAGCAGGAAGGAGCAATGAGGAAGCAGGGCAATCTGTTAGTTACCTCATGTCTGTACATGAACATACAGAGCCTGGGATACAAGCAAGAAGAATTGGAAGTCCTTGCATAGTCATGGAATTATGATGTGACTGGAATAACAGAGAATCGGTGGGATAGCTCGCATGCCTATTACTGTCACGGATGGGTATAAACTGTTTAGGAAGCACAGGCAGGGCAGAAGAGGAGAAATTATGCTGTAAAACGGATGTGTGATTGCTTGGAGTATGAAACCGATTAGGGGCAGAGGGGAGAAAAACAAGGGTGATGTCATGGTGGGTGTCTACTATAAACCACCACACCAGGAGGATGAGGTGGATGAGGCTCATAAACAGGGTAGAATTGATGGGGAATGTAGACACAGATGGCAACTTGGGCAGCAACAACCACGAGATGATTGAGTTCAGGATCCTGAGGAAAGGAAGGAAGGAGAGCAGCTGAGTAATGACCCTGGACTTCAGAAAAACAGACTTCGACTCACTCAGGGAACTGAGGTGCACGATCTTCTAGGAGGTTAGTCTGAGCAGGAAAGAAGTCCAGAAGAGCTGGTTGCATTTTAAAAGAAACCTTAGGGCGCAGGAAGAACCATCTCAATGTGCAGGAAGACTAGCAATTATGGCAGAAGACCAGCCTGGCTTAGCAGGGAACTCTTCAATGAGCTAAAACATAAAAGGAAGCTTACAAGAAGTAGAAACTTGGACAAACAGCTAGGGAAGACTGTAAAGGTATTTCTCAGACATGCAGGGATAAAATTAGGCAGGCCAAAGCACAATTGGAGTTGTAGCTATCAAGGGATGTGAAGTGTAACAAGAAGGGTTTCTATAAGTATGTCACCACCAAGAGGAAGATCAGGGAAGATGTGGGTGCCTTAGTAAATGGGGGAAGCAACCTAGTGACAGATGAGGTGGAAAAGGCTGAAGTACGCCATGCCTTTTACACCTCAGTCTTCAAAGGCAAGGTCAGCTCCCAGACTACTACACCTGGCAGCAGTTTGGAGAACAGGAAAGCAGCCAACAGTGTCAAAAGAACAGATTAGAGACTATTTAGAAAAGCTGAATGTGTACAAGTCCATGGGGCTGGACACAATGCACCTGAGGGTGTTAAGGGAGTTGGCCAATGCGATTGCTGAGCCACTGGCCATCATCTTTGAAAACTCCTGGCGATTGGGAGAGGTCCTGGACAATTGGAAAAGGGCAAATGTATTGCCCATCTTTAAAAAAGGGAAGGTGGAAGATCCAGGGGACTACAGACCAGTCAGCCTCAACTCTGTCCCTGGAAAAATCATTCTGGATTCTGGAAGGAATTCACTTTTAAGCACTTGGAAGAGAAGAAGTTGATTAGGAACAGGTGGCATGGATTCATCAAGGGCAAACTATGCCTGACCAGCCTGATCGTCTTCTGTGATGAGATAACTGGCTCTGTGGAAGTGGGGAGAGCGGTGGATGTGACATATTTTGACTTCAGCAAGGTTTTTGATAGTCTCCTACAACATTCTTACAGACAAGCTCAGTAAGTCCAGGTTGGATGAATGGACTCTAAGGCGGATAGAAAACTGGCTGGATCATTGGGCTTAGAGGGTAGTAGTTAATGGCTCGATGTCTAGTTGGCAGCTGGTATCAAGTGGAATGCCCCAAGGGTTGGCCCTGGGACCAGTTTTGTTCATTATCTTCATCAGTGACCTGGAAGATGGGATAGAGTGCCTCCTCAGCAAATTCATGGATGACACCAAGCTAGGTGGAATAGTGGATATACTGGAGCTTAGGGTTAGGATTCAGAGTGACTTAGACAAACTGGAGGATTGAGCCAAAAGAAATCTCATGAGGTTCAATAAAGACAAGTACAGCCCTTTACTTAGGATGAAACAATCCCATGCACCAGTACAGACTGAAGACTGACTGGCTAAACAGCAGCTCTACAGAAAAGGACCTGGGGGTTACAGTGGACAGTAAGTTGAATACCAGTGTGCCCTTGTTGCCAAGAAGGATAATGGTATACTGGGTTGCATTTAGTGGCAGCACTCCTACTAAATCATGGAAAGTGATGATTAGTAAAGTATTGAAACAGGCTCCCTAGGAAGGTTGCAGAATCTCCATCCTTAGAGGTTTTTAAGACTTGGGTATCATCCTTTGGTTGGGATTATACAGCTGGGGATGGTCCCGCTTTGAGCAGGTGGGCTAGATAACTTCCGGAGATCCCTTAAAACCCTAATTTTCTATAATTCTGTAAGTGGTATTACACTGCTTACTTACGTGGGTTCTTTCGCCAGTACATTCATGCTCCTTATGTCAATTCAACTTGGAAAGCAGAATGAATGGAAGAGGATATCCTGTCTTGTCGTCTGCATTTCCCTAACATCCTTGTGGAATGCACCCACAATCCAGTGAAAAATGACTAAATAAAAATCTAGACTGATTTTGAAGTGATGAAGGCAGACTGAAGGGTGGTATACTGACTTTCTAGCATCAATAAGGTACACATTTCAATGTCTTCCTTAAAGAGATTTCTCTACATCACAGATGTATTCTGTCATTTAAGATAAAGGCAATAATTAGTCATTGGCTATCAAAAGCTGCAGAATTATTCCTTTGTTGCATCCCAAAGACATTTAGGCTCCTTTTCTAGGCATAACATTGGAATACTCTTGATCTTTCCTAGACAGCTGCCATAACCAGTGAAACCCAACACTGTAAATGCATAAAAGTGTTCAAAACAAGATGATGCCGGTTATCTTCATCTGACCTTTTTTGGACATAGACACAAAGGGCACATCCACACATGCAAGCACATGCGCTTGCAGCAGCTAAAATAGAAGTGGTGCAAATTTGAGCTGGGGTTTTGCCTCAGCACACATGCTCAGACATGCACTTTGTTGTGGGCCAAGTTGTGCCATTTGGGGCAAAATAACCCTGCCTGGATCCTCCCGGATCTGCAGCCAGGGGGAGCTAGAGCTCAGGGCCAGCACCTGTGTTGTCCCCAGCCATATAAAAAGCTGCCCTGTCCTGGCCCCATCAGTACAAAAAGCTACCCTGGCAAGTAGCTCAGGGCTACTCACTCTCAGGAGCTTCTGAGGCCCAGTCAATTGGTACCTGGGGACACTGGCCCTTGTGCCAGCTGGACTGCTGAAGCAGCCCTGAGAATTCCCTGCACCCTCTACCCACTGCAGCAGTCTGGCAGTGGGGGCTGCTGGCCGGCTACGCACCTGCCAGACCCGGATGAGGCATCTGCCCCTCTGGGCCAGCTGCCAGAGGGTTGTGGCTGCAGAGTTGGCCTTTGTGCAGCACTACTGCCATATGTGCCCCCTGCCCGGCCATCTGGGCAGCTATTGCCCAGATGTTCTGGGTGTGGTGGCCTGCTTTGAACTGTCAAAGCATGTCCTCCTGGCCCCAATTAGCCAGGAGGTCAGCCACAGCCAGCAGGCAGGGTCCTGCCACTGGCCTCCCTAGCAGGAATTCTGGTGATCCCTATTGGAAAACTGAAAAATCCCTGATAAAACAAATCCCAAAGTCACTCTGTAAAATACAGGCAGTCCTCGACTTACAACATTTCGAGTTACAATGTTTCGCACTTACAACATTTATAAATTGACACCCTGTTTGCTAGGTCTTGGAGTGGCTGCTAAGACTGTTGGTTCTGTCTACCGTTCTATAGTGGAGACTGCAAGTAAATATTAGGGACAAAAAAATAAAACCTGTATTTTCTAGCTTTGCTGTTTGTCTCTCTCCCCTTGTGTGCATATCTGTCATTTTTGTTTTCAAGGAACACGCGCCAGACTCCAACAAAAGCTCTAACTGCCACTCTGGCCAACTCAATGACCTTTCTTTGCTTCAAGCACTAAAGCTACAGTATACCAAATAGGGGTTTCTTCATATTAAAATTCTACAAGAAAAGAGAATAAAAGTAAGAAATGATGTTAAAATGAAAGTTTTACTTAATGCTTTACCTTCAAGTGTTTTAACCACTTCCTCCTTTCTTTCTGAACTTTTTTTTAAAAAAAAAAGGTAAAAATGGTTCTTAATGGTGATTTTTTGCCATGAACTCATTGTACCCCCAAATCCCAAGCTACAATCACCACTAATGCTATAATGCAAGGCTGACCCCTGTGTGTGTCAGATGGTCCTCACACACTGCCTGCAGAACCAGCTTGGCACATGGGTTGGAATCTGCATAACAGGCTGCTTACAGGTGTGGCAAAACCTTTTAAAAACTCAGTGCTTTACTTTAAGCTTGGCATGCCTCCATGCCAGGTGCAGCGCACACCCAGAAGAAGCATCACATTACTTGGACCCAGCTTGTCCAACATCTGTACAGATCGGGCACTTCAGAGGGGCTTTTTGGTGCTTTTATCTAATAGCTGATTCAATCAGCTATTAGTTGTGGAGCCTGGTCCAACTAATGCGCTTCCTCTTCCAGTAAGCACCACTTGGTTTGAAAGGGCACTTAATGCAGCACAGGCTCTGTGCTAGTCCTGTGCCGCATGCAGTGTACATGGCTCATCCAGCCCAGCATGCTGCACGCAGCACAGGCTGGCCCCACTCTGCACATGGTACAGGGGACCAGCAGGGGGTGTGTGTTGCATGCAGCACCCTGCCAGACTGGCCCCACATGCTGGCTTCAGTGTATGGTCCTGATCCAGCCTGCAGACTGGCTCAGCAAACTTCATGTGGCCTGTGGCATTGGATGAGTTTGACACCCATGCTGTGCAGGACTGTGTTAACATACATTTGAATAGGTAAATTTAGTTCACCGATATTAACAAAAGTGGGTATCGTAGAGACTGACATTTTCTACATCTCCTGTATCTGCAATGGTCATAATACCTAGAATCCCTATTTGGGATTAAGCATGTAGGGATATCTAAGGCAAGGAAGGGATTACTCCTCAAGAAAAAGGAGAACACATTTTCCCAAGGTTCTAGGACGTACCACAGGAAGCTCCCTTATATATGTGCCATAAAATTGTTTAGCCCTGGATGGGAAGAAGAATAGAGTCTGTAGCAGTGACTCAAGGAGAGAAAATATTATGAAATTACTCAATACTGTGAACCTCTCTGATTACAAGCTTGGTACAATGAGCAACACTGGAGGTGGCATACATTAACATGTGTCAAAGATATGGACTCAGAGTGTGTTACTGAAATTGTTATGTTAATACAATCAGTTCAGTAGGGAAGGCAGCATGAAACTTCTCTCTTCTGCCACTACCACATCTTGGAGGCCACATCTTCAGAGAGCCAAAGGAACAAATCTTGGGCTTTATTCTACCCTCACAGAAGGCAAGGGAAAGCACTTTTTGCTTCCTACTAAGCCCATAGGAAGGTGATCCATTTCACAGAGCAGTGTTCTCTTATACCTTATACCTTGCAGTGTATAAGGACAAGGACTTGATTACAGATGTAACTGAGGAGAGATTTTTTAAAAGGTTACAACAGCCTGCACTCACTGGAGCACGTCTGTAAGACTATTTACATTTCAGGAGAATCTTGTTTATCCAGATCTGTGTCAGGTCTTGCTGACTTATCAAGAAAGGGTTTCAGATGAATTTGTCTTGCTGTCTGTGCTTGTTTAGGAAATGAACAGTAGATGACAAGACAACAAAACAAGCCTCCGGGACACCCAGTGCTGTGGGGACCACTTACTTTACAAGGATAATATTTAAAACCCAAGCTGAAAACCTTGGGCTGAAATGTGGCACTGGCAACAACAACAAAAATTCCAACTTGAACATGAAGTGCCATTTCCACACCCTCAGCCATCCTGCCTTTCTTTCCCCACATTTTACATGAGTGTGATAAAAAACTGAGAAGTATTATTTACTTAGTTTTGGATCCATGCCTACCTTTACCTTTAATCTATATCTCATTCTCGTTTGCATAGAAGCCCCACTTCTTTTCTTTTTATTGTATGTTCCTTTATTATGGTATAAAAGAACCTTCTGCTATTTAGTTTCTTTTGCAAGGTTTAATTCAGTCTAACGTTTAACAACTTTCACTGATCTGCCAAGACTTAGCTTTCTTTGGTTTTTCTCCATTCCTTGTTAGTTCTCTGCTTACTTCTAAACTCCTTCTTAAATTATTATTGCAGGGTTTGGCAGCCTTCTGCCACCCAAATTTACAACCTGACAATTGCTGGAAGAGGGCCAATGTGGTGCTTATCTTCAAGAAAGCGAAAAGGAGGACCCAGGGAATTACAGGCCAATTAGCCTGACCTCAATCCCTGGTAAAATCCTGGAAAAAAATGATCAAAGAATCCATTATTGATAGGCTAACAGAAGGCAGTATTCTAAAGGTCAGCCAAAATGGCTTTGTTGAAGGTCACTTCAGATGGGACACAAGGAAAAACTTCTTTACTAGTCAAGTGCCGAGGGTCTGGAACAGACTCCACCCAGGGGTGGTACAGTCACCTACCCTGGTGATCTTCAAAAAGTGTCTTGATGCCCACCTTGCTGGGGTCATTTGACCCCAGCAGTCTTTCCTGCCCAAGTGCAGTGGGGCTGGACCTGATGATCTTGTAAGGTCCCTTCCAGCCCCTAACATATGTGAATCACTGCGAGTGGGAAATCTCCATCTCTTCTCCCCTTTCTCTCTGAACAGCTGGCTGCCAGATTCCCAACATTCTCTGCTGCATGGGTAAGTTTAGATGCGGAGCAGCAGGCTCCACAGTGAAAGGGAGCACTGTGGAGCAAGGGCGGTGTGGCGCAGCTCTGTAAGACTGAACCTCCATGCTGAATCAGACCTTTGCATGGGCTGGATCTGGCCTACGGACTGTAGCTGTGTACCCTCAATTTGTCCAGTCAGATCTTGGGCTTTTTCTACAAGTTTTCTCCCCTTGCTTGGATAAAAATACCTGCACCTGTGAAAAAGAAATTTCAACCCTACATTCAAGTTGTTGAGGTCTTCAGTCCTGCTGACTTCACTACTTTCCTTAATTATTAAAATCTGACCCTTTAAACAAAGAATCTCAATTACAAGCCTTTTTTTCTTCTATTATTCAATTTAAATCAAATCAACTTGACCCACGGCTAATTTTCTACATCCAGCTCTTCTATGATATACCTGCTACTTCCAATTACAGGTTGACCCCATGTACAAAAAGTATGATTTTTAATGGATCTTTTAAAAGAAAGAGGTAAACTTATAATCAATAAGTACCCTTGTGTCTACTTTTAACCACCCTTATTTCTTTAGGGTTCTGATACCTGGCTATATCTATTAACCGTTCTTCTTTTTTTATTAGTTCTCTCTTTTGCCCTGTACTTGCAGTCATTTACTTCCAAGGATCACTTTTCTAGTTTAGGGGTTTGCCAACCAGGTCTTCTTTCAGCAGGTGTCTTTGAACTGCATGTGTAGTTTCCTATTCTCAACATCTTCACAAAAGAGCTGAATATGTTTTTCTAGTTCTTGGATCTTTTCTTTCATGAGCACTTCAAAACTAAACTGTTTCAGTAAGATACCTACTAAAAAGTTATGAACATCCTAGAACATCTGCAACATCTTCACGGTCTCCACCACGGCTGCCTCTTCCTTGCGTCTACTTTTAAAGAAAATTTAGAAAAAAAAATCCCTTGGACATCTCTCTAACTTCCATTCCAAACTTTCCTCCTTGCTGTTTTAGCAGTGTTACCTCTCCTCATTGCCTGGCTTTTCAGCCCTTTTACTTAAGAGTATGAACATGTAAAGAACTTACTCCATAGTAAACGAAAGCTAACCCCACACTGAAGGCAAAACTGCCACAGGCCAGCTTTCACTTGCCAAAGGATAAGAGCATGTACACAGATAGTGACAAAGGAACAACTTAAATGCACTAAATCCTCATCCCCTTTTACCTTGCAGCAAATTGTTCATTTGCTCACCTTTTCTCCACATTTAGGTTAGGCGCTAAACTGTTCACCTGTGATCGAAGGCAGGAACCCTCCCTTTTCACCTGGAACTTCAATGCCTGCACTACTTACAACATAAAAATCTCTCCAGGAGATGTACAAACCTTCCACAGTATTGCACCAAGCAGCAAATTCCCTTATCCCCAAGTATCATGCAGACTTCAAAAGAAAGCCATAAGTTGGAGGTGGCAATTATATTTCAATTAGGCAAGAGTAGAGAAAAAAAATGCAATGGCTGCATTCAAAACTTACCGTTTGGTGGGTCCCGTCTCTTTTCTGTTCAAAGAAAAAAAAATTGCTCAGTGTTACACTATCTTGAACATTATAAACATTTCTTCACAACCTGCACCTTCAGAAATTTATATGTAGACTTACGTTTGAATTTCATTCTACTAAAATTAAATGGTCCATAAGAGGACATTTTGTCATAATTCAGTGGTTATTAGTCTTTGTTCAAGAAAAGGAGAAATACCAAACTTCTATCCCACTTTAGAAGGCAATTTAAAAGTGGAAGCGTTTCACACATCTAAAGAGGGAAATGAATAGTTTAGGATAGTGATGCTCAACTCATGCAGCTCTTCAGGAGTCAAAGTAATTAGTACTGCCACCACTCGCCCGCTGCCAAATTCCCAGACTTGTGGGAAGCCCTATGGGCCAGGTCCAGCCTGCAGGCCATGTCTTGGTTACCCTTGGTCTAGGGACAAACTGATTGCCTACTAGAGGGTTTTAAATGATAGGCAAAAGGGCAAGTGGTCATATTTAATTCAAACACTTAAATTGGCTTTCCTACCAATTCTCATCAGTCTTAAACATTTCACACTCTGCTCACATGTGAGGAGTACTTGGGATCAGCTCATTTCTTTGTTTTAGGTATTCTGTGGGAGGATTCACCGATTGCATTAATGGGCTTGTACATTCACTTCCTAATCTTCCTGACTGAAGCCACAGGCTCCCTCATTTCGAAGTTTTATTAGCCTGAAACTAATTATCAAAATGAAAACAGCCTGAATATTAAAAACACAGATGCAAACACTTTAGAAAAGGACACTGGTCACTGCATGTGCTCAGCACTTCTGGAAATTTATATTTTGGAAAATTAAAATATGAATTTAAAATGTCAACTTTCAAATGTAGCCCTTTTATATGGCTACTTGTTTTCCAGTAGAACAACAGGAGACAAACATCAAAAAAGCTTTGAAGAGCTGTCAGAAGGTGACAGGGGATTGGCAGATTCCCTCATTCAAATTGTCTTATCTCCTGCAGTCCAGCTGATTCTCTCCAGAATGGGTTGTGCAGACTATTATCCATCACTTGAAGGTCTGACACAGAAGACGGTTTGATAAGGGAAGTGAATAGGGGGCAGAGGGGAGAGAGACAAGACTTCAGTGGGGCCATAAGATGAAAATAAAAATTTCCCAGCTAAAACCTAAAATATCCTTTCGAAAAAAACCCCTCCTCTTTATGCCAACAAATGTTTGGGAGTGGCAGTGGGAACAGAAGATAGGAGCAAAGTATTATTTCACTACACCTTTAGTTTACCCATTTACGTCCATGCATCTAAGGCTTTTGTTCTGTGCCTAATTAGGAGCCAGCACAACCATACATATTCCCATTTTGTTTTCTCCTCCTTTCACTCAGCTTGGTTTTTCCTCTGTATAGTCAAGGAAAGGGTGGATGCATCTGTCTGCTTGCACCCACTCTTACTATGCTGTCTAGTCCACACTATGATTTCCCTTCTAAGGAACTCCAAGGAAGAAGAAAAAAGGCCCTTAACTTCAGGCTTGGCCAATATGGATTTCCTGGGGCAGCTGCAACTGTTGGATACCCCTGTGCTAGAAGAGGTACCCTTATCTTGCTTCACCATATCTAGAAGAGGTGGACAAAGAAAGAAGAAGGAAAAGGTGACAGCTCCTGCTTAGGTTGCTACCTGGAAGCTGCGAGGAAACAGTGGGTGCATCTATATATGCTCATTAATGTGCTTTTGCCAATGCACATTAAATTTGGTACTTCCATTGTGAGGGTGCCAATACATGAGCAGCAAGGCTGCTCTGATTCAATTAACTGAGTCTGTTGATCATGGCAAATGCCACGCTCTAGCAGCCTCCTGCATCTTGTGAATCAGTGTGACACTGTCAGTGTCCCCACGCTTAAAAAATGAGCTTTAGTTCAAGCACCCCCACTGCCATTTTTGAGGAAGGGGATGTTGATACATGAGATGCAGCAGTGCTTTAGAGTGCCTTTCGGAGATGTTCTAAGTCAAGCATCACCCCCCTCCCCACCTCCAGAGCACGTGTAAAAGTGCCTTGAGGCTCCAGAAAAAGGCTCATTAGCCTCTTTTAATGCACATTAATGAAAATGCATTTTCTGTGACACTTCGATGTGCATTAGTCTAGTGGGCATTAATGTGCACGTGTAGATGTGCCCAGTTATGGGAGTTTATACACGTGCTCTAGGAGCAGGGGCATGGAGGCATCCTGAGAGCCGGTCCAATTAAAGCGCCTGGAGCGTCTTATGCATCAGCATCCCTGCGCTTCAAAATGGCGGTGGGGACGCTGTATCTAAAGCCTGTCAATTGAGCTTTAGATACAGTGCCTCTGCTGCCATTTTGAAGTGCGGGGATGCTGATACATAGGACACGGGAGGCTTCTGGAGCATGCTAATTGACATGCTCCAGCAGGCTTGATTGATCCAGTTTGTTATGAAGCGCTGGAATTACAGCACATCAGAGCAGCCTACATGCTCATGTATAGACATCTAATGTCAGGTAGCAGCAAGGTAAAATTTATTGTGAAAGATCCAGAGTACTGATTTCCTTGTGAAAGGCAGTATCAGGAGCAACTCAATATACTATTTCTGTTAGCAAGGTAAGGGTCATCAAAAGCATTATATAAGCGTATCATCCTGCAAATTAACCCATACTATATAGCCTTTAGGAGAGTACACAGCTACAATAGCTTTTCATTTGAAGCGTAAAAAATTAGATAACACGGTCTCTGAGGTATATAAATGCAGAACTCCATCTGGTGGCCTGATAAAGGAACTTCATGAGTTCTGTGCAAAAAGGTTACAGGGATATCTAGAACTGAATTAAAAAGGAACTCAGCCAATCAACTAAAAGCTGTATCAATATGAAACAATTTCTTTATCATACAGCCTTATTTGGGGCAACCTTTATATAAAGAACAAAAGTTTTATTATGTAGCATCTGAATGTGTCATGATAGCATAGTGCAAAAGCCTCCTTTCTAACCATACCTGAATACTACAACATATAGAGTTTTAAGGTGCCTTACTTATATTACCTTCTTAAACAGAATGAAAAATGCAGGGCTTTAAAGATGGAGATCCACTGTTCCATTAAAATTTCTCTCCCTGGAGAGAGGAAGTCTTAGAGAAAGTGATTTAGGCTACAACATCTCAATGAATACCTCATGGCTTATATCAGTTTACCTCCACAACGCCCCAGTGAATATAGGGGTGTGCTTGCGTGGAATACAACGCAGGATCAAAATCTTAGTCTAAGTTTTCAGCTCTTCATCTCTGCTAAAATTACCAATTGTGAATAAAGGACATTTCTCCACTACATACTGGATCAATGCCAATAATTCATTCACACAGACTGTTAAACATACCACACTGTAAAAGCTCTGTTACAATCCACTTTCCCTGAAATTAAACAATCAAGCTATTTGAGTGGCCCAGAAGGCAAAGGGTGGTTAGTTTAATCTGGACACAGTTTACAGAAGACTTCTAATTTCTCCTAGTAACAAAGTTACTCTTTCC
>NW_005842106.1:644969-681941 GCF_000455745.1 Alligator sinensis
TATCTACAACTACTACCTGTAAAAGAAACTCATGTTGAGGAGTACCAATTTTTGTGTTACTTAATTTAAAATACACTGTACAATTTCCTGATCACCCACCAATGGAAGAAGCTTCAGCAGAGCAGTAAGTTCTAAATAAGCTAAATGCCTCCTACCCTGCCCCCATATACTTCAATGTAGGTTGAATATTTACCAGATTTTCTTTGCCGTCGTCCAAGCAAATCTGTTACTGTTTTTCGGAATGTCTTAGCTTCTTCTTCACTAGCAAAATTAAGGCCAACCTGACACGTCTGAAATACATCAAATTTATTCCCCTATGAACATGAAAGCTGTTCAAGTCTCTTAACTATTTTATTTTTTAGAATATCACAGAATTTAAGGGCCAAGAAAACTGGTTTATGAAGGAATAAACGAAACTCATTCCTTTGAGTGGTATGTGAAGAATTTAGAAACAAACATGTATGCAAGTTGAACATATATTTGTGTTAGGGAATGTTTTGCTTACTAGAATCTAATTTCTTAAACTGAGGCCACCTCTACACATTAGAGGTGCTTCACAACTAACTGGTTCATTGCACAATTACCTCGAGACCAGCTACATGTGCAAAATAGCTACTACCCAATAAAAATCTCTAACCAGCTATAAAGTTAGACCTCAAACGTGTACCAACTTTATAGTTGGTTGCTATTGAGCTTTAATTTGCACATGTAGCTCCCCTGCAGCTGGGAACTCTGTTGATGGGGCTCACAGCAGCATGGGTGCATTATGCCCAGCCGGGGCTAGGAGTCCTGCAATCAAGGAGACTCTCAGTCCCAGAAGCTGCTGACTCTGGGTCCTGGCAGCAGGGTCCCACAGCTGTGGACACTGGGTGAGGGGATCCAGCAGATGGGGGGGCCCAGCTGTCCCAAGGGTGCACAAACTCAGCTGCCAGGATCTTTCAGTCTTGGGGGTATGTGAAACCCCCCAGGGCTTGAGGATCGTGGCTCCTGCCATCCCCCCCAAGCTCAGGACTGCATGTGAAACCCCCAGGACTGGGGGATTGTGGCAGCTGGTTTCATGAACCCCCAGGAAAGCTGGGCCCCCCAGCTGCTGGGACCCAGCTAGGTTTCACTGAGGGGGCTCCCAGCCATAGGAGCCTGCTTCTTGCCAGTGCAGAGGCAGCCTGGAAGTGGGCTCCCCCTGCACCAGCAGTGAGGTGTGATGGGACCTAATGCATGATCCTAGAATCATGCCCCCTGTCATGTGCGTGTGGCATGGCAGGAGGTGCAATTTTGTGGATCGTGCATTATACACCATCAGACCTTTACCTGCATGTGTAGAGAGGGCCCAAACTAAATATCCTAGGAACATACCGTGACAGAACTAAGGTTTATGTTAAGTTGCACGAAGTCCAGCTTAAGCTGCACTTAAGCACTTGTAAATAATTTTCTGTGTGTCAATGAAAAGGCATCTGTAACTGATGTTTGTTTTTTTTTAATCAAAGAAAAACCGTAAAGGTATGGCATCTTAATTTTTCTTGTCTTTTAGCATTTCTTCTGCTTTAGCATTGATTTTTAGAAAGAATTCCCTCTTATAATTAAGTTTACCACAAGCTGCAAGAAAGAATATATAGCCAATACTGTACTTTATAAAATAATTTATACAATGAAAGTTGAGTCTTTCACACAAGTTACATTAAGGGAAGCAACTGTTAAAGAAAAATAAATATGCTAAAGAAAAATAAAATAGTAAAAATAAAATTGTTTAAATGTATTACGCAATTAATATCAAGACTTACATCTCCAGCAAAAGTATGAAAAAACCCTCTAGGGCTGTTATATACAAAGTTATTGTACAGTTCCTGCTCCCACAATAGTTTCCCATCCTGTAAAAGAAAAAGAAGTTATAGATGTTAAAGACTAGTAAACTCCCTGGACTAGCTTGTATTGTAATAGCATCCAAAAATTCCAATGGGAAATTGCAATCCTACTGTGTCAATCACTACATACACACACATGCTCTGAAGAATGTCTACTCTACAGAGTTTACAGTCTAGTCAAAAGATTATTTGAGCTTATTGGGAAGCCAGCCTACTTTTATGGTTGCTATATATTTGCCCAAGTTTCCAGATGTTTTGTATAAGCAATACCTTTCTAAGTTTTAGGAATCTACAACAGAGAAAAAAAATCAAATGATAAGACTTGGTCAAAGGGTTGGTACTTCCAATGTTATCAACAGGTTGATAATTCAGGTCTAGTCTATGCAACAACTGGCAATTATCATACATAAGACTATGAAACTTCACCTTAAAGGGTTTTGAAACAGCTGAATGAACAGTTTTTAAAGACTGCAGTATCAAAAGGACAAATGCTAGGTAATTTTCTAAGTCTCGCTGAAAGCGTGTAGAACTTAGGCTTCCTCTGTCAATGAGACTTGGGCACTTTGAAGTTTTACTTTACATCTCCATGGTCTAGATTGAAAATTAATAGAGTAGAATAGAGAAAATTGCAGTACTGCTACCTATGCCATAAGGCATATTTTTGTTTTTCCTGTACTTTTCATGTGCAATAACAACATTTATCTTATCTAGGTATGAAAAAAACAAAGGTGATATTCCTAGGCTGTGACACCTACAATGTCTTCTACACCAGCATTTCTCAACTGGTGGGTCGCAACCCAAAAGTGAGTTGCAAGAATATTTGAAAGGGTCACGAGGAAGTCCCAGAAAAACCTGAGAAAGTGTAGGATTGCCCTTACAGGCTGGCAGTGTTCCAACCTGCAAGTGCTGTTTGGGACAATTAGAAGCAGTGGGTGCACAGGCATCTGCGTGTGTAGACGCACATGGCCAGCACTAAGTGAGGCTGGGTTGTAGGAGCAGTCCCAGCCACTAGACAGGTAAGCATATGGGGAGCAAGGAATGAAAGTCTGGGGGACTGTCTGGAGGGTGTGTGCACTCATGCAAGTGCGTGTGCATGCATACTCAGGAGTGAGGGGCAACAGCATGGAGGGAGCAGAAGGCTGTGGCTTGGGGGTGAGGGGTGCTGACAGGGGACTTTGGGTGAGGCACTGGCAGGGCCAGGGGGGCTGTGGGTAGGGACAAGCCATCAATCTTGGCAACTTAATCCCAAAATGAAAAAGGTTGAGAACCACTGTTCTACACATACACAGATGCTTAGACCCAGCACACTAGTGACACTGCACTAACGTCAGCAAGTCCTGTAGTCAATATGGTAGTACTTTATATAAAGCTAGAACTATTCTATATAGTCTAAATCCAAATATTAAGTTATGCAGTCACAGGTAGTTACAATATTTGAATACAGGATATACCCTCAAATTTCCCTGATAATATGCTGTCAGAAATGCAAGCATGATGTCTGCATGAATTTCATAAAGCAGGGGTCAGCAACACATGGCCTGTGGGAGAGATCCAAACCAGGGAGCTAGAGGACTCTGCCTGTGCTTAGGCAGCGAGGAGCTATGCTGTGGCTAGGCAGCTTCCAGCTGTGCCACTGCTAGCGGGAAGAGGGGACAGCAGGGAGAAGAGTCAACAGCACAGATGCAGTTTGCAGGTGCCTGGCCCACGTTAAGCCAGCCAGCGAGGCTGCAAGTTGTATTCATACTGCAACCAGGTAAGGGGCTGGGAGAAGCAGTTATGGGGTCAGGCAACTGGGAGCTGCACTTGCACCAGAATGAGTGAGGGGAAAACCTCATTTGCTGATGTGCTGCCAAAGCCACTCGGCCCATGCTGGACCACAGCAAGCTTGTTCCAGCCCACAGCTTGTAAAAAAGGTTGCTGACTCACATCATAGAGGACTATTAGACAATTTATTATAAGGCAGTTTCACACATCTTTAACCAAATTCAATACAAAACTGACAATGAATTTTACCAAATTAAGAAAAAAAAGTTTAAGAAAGAAAGGGTTTCTCACCTTGATGTCATATATTCTGATAAAATAAGACCTTTGTGGATTGTCTTTTACAAGGCAAGCTATACCACAGCATCTCTTTGACCACATAGCATTGCGATCTGCTGCATATATTTGAACAACTGCTGAAGACATTGTCTGAAAATGAAGAGAATGTTGTCATTAGTTAAAGTTTAAAAGTAAGACATATGTACTTCATCTTTTAGTAAAATATATATCTACCGTTTTAGTCCTGAAGACCAAGCATAATTAATGACCTCCAGGAAGGTCATACAGAATGGGAAATATCAGAAGGCACCCATTTTATTTTATTCAGATATGTTTTTACAAAGTTCTTTAGATATTCTTTTTCAAAGAACATGATTTTGAGACCTTAAGAATACTTAATCAGATGCCATCTTCAAGAGACCACCCTGTAACTTTGAGTGATTGAGGAGGGTAGCTCTCCTGTAAAGATAAGCCACCTTTCTCCTCAATACCCCAAGTGCTAGGGGAGAACACAGTGCTAGACTGGGATTCTGCAAATAGGTAGAAACTGGAGACTTCCACAAACTGGTTCCTTTAGTAGTCCACAGGCAAATCAAGATCTCGTAAAATGAAGACAGCTGACAGATCCAGAATGTACACTTAAGGTCCAAATCCCATTCTACCTCTAATACAACTAAATGACATCTATGTAGATTTTAGGGATCCAAGTCATTATACAATCCTATTCCACTTATTCTTATGTATTGTGGAAGCAGCCACAACACATTTAATGGTCACTGGATAAAATGCTGAAGTGCACTGAAGGCAGGACACAGAACCTAGGGCTCACTCCCTTCCAGGCCAGTGCTTCCTCACTGGAGCACACAGTCAGACTCCCCCTTTGCTTGCCCTCTTTCTTGCCCCCAAAATCTTGCACTCTTGGCTGCATGTGGATGCACTCTGAATAGAAGTGACAAAGAATGCTATCAGTCTGGCCCAACTCATGGCCTTGTGGTTAAGATGCTCTCCTAGGAAGTATGAGACAGGGGCTCTAGCCCCTTGAGTGGGCTAAGGGAAGTCTAGAACCCAGACTGCCTACTCACTGAGAAAGTACCTTATGCCTTTAAGATACTAGGAGAAAGGTGGTAGTGAGTCTTCCCCATGCTTTGATTTTCCATTGAAGTAAATGCTGCTGTCCATAAGCTGTAAGTACTTGTTTAAGTAAACAGCTCTCCTCTGAGGAGCTGATCCCAATAAGATCTCTCCCTTCTTAGCCAACTGGAACCTACCATTACTCAGGTACCAAGGCTGCTGATTAAGAGAATTAGATAGGAGTAAGATCTTCCTGAGGCGCATGAGGCTGCCTGTTGCCAAAGTTGGAATGTCCTACAATTCTTCAGGTCAAAGTAGGATGAGGCTTTGGAAGCACAGAAGGCCACCCGCTGTCTGAGTGGGAGGGCAATGTGCCTCCCTCAGTGGACTAGGATTGTCCGCCGGAGATGGACATATACTTTGGGTTGAATGGAGGCTAAGTACCCTGATCTCTGTCAGGCCCTAGATCTTCATTCATCATAAGATGTTACCTTTCAACTCTGTGTTCTTGGGGAACCCTGGCACAGTACACAGCCTGCCTGACTCACAAAGGACTCATCCCCCACGCATCTCTGCCTAAACAAGAACTGATTAGAGGAGGGACTTACAAAGACAATGAAGATGCAGTGGGAGTTGCATCTAAAGCCCTCCAGACAAAGGTGATAAGAGTGAAGCAACTCCCCTGGTCTCATATACATCCGAGATGGAACTGGATGACAACTCATTTAAATGGGAGATGAGACAGGAACGCACCTTCATTAGCATTCAGGATGGAGAACAGATTCCAAGGCAAGGACAGCACTGAATTCTGGGACCAGAGAAGCAGGGGAACACTGCATGATGGGGAATCCCTGCTCCAAATGCTAATCAACCCACATCTACACACACTGAGCTCAGCATTTATCAGACCAATTCTAGTAATGACTCCTTTATTGGTACCTAAAACACTGAATCTTCCTGTCTGTATTGTGAGCCTCCTCAGAGTAATGCCACCCATAGTCAGGAGTGATCAGTTCCTATTATCCAGTATGAGAGCCACTGTTTACCTATAAACAAACTGAGTGTTCTCCCTTGAGCCATTGTTAGTTCTCTACAAAAACTCCTACCCAAGCTCAAGTTTCTGTTCTGGTGCTTGGATCCAGAAGCTGCACCAGTTTCACTTCTTTTGGGTCTGTGGCACACGTGCTGCCTCTCCATGGAGAGGGGAGGGAGGGCGGGGAGGGGGTGCGTGGCACTCATGAAGGTGGTGTTGCTATCAGTGCTTCTGTACACTGCACTGGTCTTCCCTGCACCCAAGTGTGTCACCCACAGGATCCAGAAATCCATGTGTGTCTTCTTCTGGGGATCCAGAATGGAGACGGTGGCAAGGAAGACCCTATACAAAGAGAAACGGGGGGGCAGGAGGATGCCAGACATCCACCAGTTCCTGTGGGCACAGTACACAAGCCAGATCAGCAAGTTGGCGACTGGGTCAGAGACCAAAACAGCCTGTCTTGTCAAGTATTTTACAGGTCACCTCCTGAGACCGTGGGGGGTGTACGTTGCAGCCAGAGGGAGACTGTGCACCATGGGATACCCCTGGTTCTACAGTGGGCTGAAGGATTTTTGCAGTGAGTATGAGCTACAGAATGAAAGCCCAGAGACCATGTCCAACCACAGGAAGATACAGAAGGCAGTCAGAGACAGAGACAGGCTATCGACCATGGACCTGCTCCCTGATGATTACTGCCAGGCTGTCTGGGACCGGATCTTTCACAAAGACCTAAGAAAAGACCACAGAGACTTGAACTAGCTCATAGCTCACGGCGTACTCCCAGTGAAGGCATGGAGGCACAGAGCAAGACAAGAGGCTAGACCCAGCTGTCCCAGGGAAAGTTGCCAAGGTGTGAAGGAGATAATCGACCACCTCTTTTGGCTCTGCCCCTATGCCAAGGGAGTGTGGAAAAAGGTAAGCCAGCTCCTTGAGGAAGTGACAGGAGTCAGGATGATGACAAGGGAGGTGGCACTGTACAGACACCTGAAAAACATCAGGCGTCCCAGGCAACCCACTTCAACCTATTTGTGTCCTGCATCAGGAGCGCCCTGTGGCAAGGCAGGAACCTCCTGATGTACAGCCACATTAAGCTCAAGCAAACAGACTGTGTTAAAATGTTTCTGAGCACTCCAGTCCTACTACCAGAAAGCAGTGGGAAAGGATGGAGAGGATGCAGCCAACTCCACCTGGAAAGAGGACATGTGGCACAGGCTGTTCAAAGCCCCGCCCTGGGAAAGGAAGTGGACAGGGAGAATGAAGGAGACAATGACACAACTGGACCTGAAGACAGCAAGGAGAACAACAGGATCAGCAGCAGTGGAAGCAACACTGACAGCGACAAGGACGGTGAATGAACTGAGAAGCGAAACCCCAAATTGGGGCTGGGTCTAAGACACTGTGTTTTGGGTTAGGGAAGGGCAGAGGGTGGGTGCAAAGGAGTGGGTGTGGTTATTATAATGGGTGCACGGGTTTATTAAGGTGCTTTGGAAAAGAAAAAGTGCAATGGAAGTCTATGAGAGAAGATGTACACACACACACACACACACACACACTAAAATATATCTATATATCTATATAGATATATTTTAATTAAAAAAAATAAATTCTGCCTGGAATCCCTCCATTGATCATGCTCAGAACTCTGTCCGCAAGCTCCAACAAACCCCTGGGAACATCGACTGGTTCAAGTTTTGCTGAGTGGTGAGACCTCAACTCTTTCTCTCCCTCACTCTGATTCCAGGAACCTGACTTTTACTCTCTTGCTCCAGGCACAGCTTTCTAAACCTGACTTTTGCTTTCTTACTCCAGGAACAGCTTTCTAAACTGGACTTCTGCTAATCAAACTTGAGCTAGACTTCCCCAAATACCTAATTGAAACCATGCAACATTGTAACTGTTTTATTGGTCTCTCTTGCAGGGCTATTACTAATGGTATCATCATAAGTTCATATACTTGGCAATAAATAACTTCTATGGTCAAGCTGGTTGCTAATACTCTCTCTCTGAAACTCACTTACTCTTCCTTCCCCTTGACCTCCCCATTTGCTCTTCAGCAATGCTTCTTTTACCTAAGCCAAAGATCCCTGTAATGCCCAGTACTACAGTGGGGTCTGCTCATCAACGGAGTTACTACTAGGACAGGGGTGGGCAAAATGCGGCCCGCCAGGCCATTCTATCCAGCCCGCGGGGCCCTTACAAAATTTAGAAAGTTAATATTTATCTGCCCCTGGCTACCTGTCATGTGGCCCTCGATGGCTTGCCAAAACTCAGTAAGTGGCCCTCCACCCGAAATAATAGCCCGCCACTGTACTAGGACCATTGTGACAAGAGATTGGGACATGCTGAGTTTTGAGGCACATGAGGGTATCAGCTGAAAGTGCTGACCCAGCCTGCTCAGACATACTCTTTTAGCGTGCGTGTATGTGTGTCTAACTGCATTTATTATTGTTCTGCTGAAATAAGGGATGAACTGAGTTCAAGGCACATGTGGGTGTCAGCTTGTCAAGTAACACAAGCAACACATTGATAGAATCACAGAGACCCCCAGAAATATACCCCTAATAAATGAGCACACCCCAAAGTGATGGGCAAATCTGGTAACAAAGATTATCTACAAAACACACTCATTCCCACCCAGACTATATATTGAAGTTTGTTTCACCAGGTTTACAAGGGTCAGGAGTTTTGAGGCAGCCAAATACTCCCAGAATTTTCACATCAGTCTCAGTGACAAATTTCCGTTCCTCATTAAGATCATATATCTGACAATTAGTCCAAATGTCAGTACCTCCTGAAGGGCAAGATGGAAACTTCCTATTCTTAGGCTGGCTTTGTATGACCTTTGCTTAACACCCCTCCCCCCCCAAGTTAATATTGGTCAGCTTCAACCATATGAGCCTTGCTCCTCTTCAGTATACCAGCGGTGGCAAAAAACTCCTAACAACCTTGGTACCTTATAGAAAATCCAGCCAAGCCCAATGCAAGGAAAAATTTGCATTTTTCTCCTCCAATAAGCTCCACAGCTAGACAATGCTGCCACGAGAATGTTAATCTAGTACTTCAGAATCTGCACTGGTTTCCAATAGCTTTCCAGGCACAACTGAAAGTGCTGGCTTTGACCTATAAGACCCTAAACAGCCTTTCCTCAGGGACTGCCTTCTCCCGAAGGTTTTCTTGCAGGGAGCAGTGACACCGTTAATTGCTGACTCCTACTGCCAAATTTCCAGACCTGTGTGGAGCCCCGCAGGCTGGGTGTTGTGTGGCCTGGTGCACTAGGAACCACCAGTGTGCTGTCAAATCCTGTGTGCAGGGTCAGGTTGCACTTGAGATCAGGCCGGTGTGGCTAGGGTTGGAGATTTGGTTGCGTGCATGATCAGATCAGGAATCTATATTCATATTGAATCATAACTTTAACATGGGTATTTTGCAAGTGCATGTGTTGAAAATTACATACTGTCCCTGCTCCGTGCAGTCATAACTGTGGAAAAATCCCCCCCCCACAGTATTCTACCTTCCCCAAAACAAAAACTTATTGGGGGTGGGGGGCAATATGGTACACAAGAAAATATGGTAAAATATTTTTTACAAAAGGTGTTTATAATCAATTATTTATCATTTGCCACGATTGGATTTTTCAATAATTTTAAAATGTGATAATTAATTAGATGTGCCCTGCCAACACTAGAGTTTATCTGAAGTTAAAAAAAAAAATTCAAGGATTAAAAATACCATTAGACAAACTGTGATTTGATGTTCTTTTTTAATTAAAGAGGGCAAGCAGCTTATTTGTTGTAATGTTTTGCCATTTTCTGCAGTAAGTGATTTCCTTTGATCAGGGTCTGGAGCACAAGTGGGGAGCAGACTCCTCTGCTCCACTCCTAGTCTCCAAGCAATCCTTGGCTTGGGGAAGAGGCAGGAAGCAGCAGGGAGAACAGACCTGAGCAGCAGGGCCACGCTCCCTGCCCAGTCCTCAGATCCCAGACTGAGAAGTAGGTGGGGATCCTCCATCTTCCTGGACCAGATCAACAGAAAACAAGTATTCATTCTTGCAAGATATATGACACCCTGGAAGATCCTTCTCCCAGACAGGGCAAGTTTCTCTCAAGAGATGCTGAATGTATGTCATGGTTTCTACCAGGAAAGAAGTGATATTCCCAGGAGAAACATAATTGCTGTACATGGCCTGATTATCAGCCATTTGTGTCTTTAATTTAAAAAGAAAAATTCCAATTTATAAAAAAAAAAATGCATGTGTGCCTTTGAGAATATTTAATTCTATTCTCATTCAACTGGAAGTATGATGCATGAAACAACAGGCAATTTGACTATCTGACAACCAAATAAGCCACTCAGAGCCCTTCTGGATATGGCAGAGTATAAATCTAAACAGCAACAACAACATATTAAAAAATTAATGATCTAGCAGAACAACTTTAGTAGTGTGCCTTCTTTAAAAATTACTGAAAATAAATTTTAACTTTGTTTAAGGGACTTCAGCTATATTGGAAACACAGTGACCACGACTATACATTGAGTGTAGCCACACACCCTACACACCAATTTCCCTTAGCTTTTTCACAGCTTCAGTAAGTTTACCTGCTACATGCATCGAACACCATTATAATATGTTTAAAAAGGAAATTTGTCAATTTGATAGCACCTCTTTGATTACTAAAATCAACTTCCTTAGTTTCAGGAAAATCCTGTGCCAATATGTAGAGAAACTGGTTCTACTGGGCTTAACAGAAGTAGAAGTCCCACAGCAGAGGTCCCTCTGCTGAAAGCAGAAAACCCATAGCTTCTCAATAAGCCAATCTAGATTTTTTTCTGTTTGAATGACAAACCAGCTTGCAGTTGTTAGCAGTTTTCTAAGATTCATAAAGTCAAATCTGAGAAGAACTGAACAGGTTAGAGCCAGGATCCTGAACTGTACTCCAAGATGCACAGGAAGCTAAGTTATAAAGCAGCTCCATAACTTTAAGTTATGGCCTCAAATGATTCAATTATAATAAAGTTCTGAAGAGTTGAGCCTATGTTTAAGTGGTTAAGACAGCCAGTTACACACACTTGAACAGCTTCTGTTTGCTAATTTAATGAAAACTATATATATGGAAAACAAGGTTTATATTTTAAGTGTTACTTTTTATGTGTCTTGATTTGGAACAAGACTAGTTCCCATTTTAATAACTAAAGACATATTTTCCTTCCCTTCACCAAATTCCAAGCTTAGTTCAGCTATTTTAATTGCTGACCAAAAAGTTACTAACCATAAAATGGATTGCTCCTAGTCTTTCTTACACAAAGATTCAGCATGGATTTTAATTTCATTTGTTGACTATAAAAAGACAGACATTATTTTTAATATGATTTGGTACAAGTCTATGAAGCCATTCTGTATCAAAGTAAAAAAAGAATAACCACTTAACCAATTTTGTTAGAAAATTATTTGAAAAGAAAATCTGAAGAGGGAATGAACTAGTTCCATAATCCTGGTTCCTTGTCAAACCACAGGGTAGGTGCTTCCCACCTGCACTATTCTCAAATGCAAGAACAAAAGGTGGTTTTAAATACTGAAATGATTGTATTCAAAGACTGGAAGCCTTTTGTTCTCAGGTGATATCCAAACCAAAGGTTAAGAATTCAATGTTGTTAAGTTTTGTATTTTATTTTTAACCAAGAAATTAGATGAATCCGTATTTTCATAGACAGGCAAAATGAGTATACCATGGTAGGGAGAACTCACCATATTTCAAGCTTTCTATTGTAGCTGTTTTGTGTACCCCTGCTACTCCACAGTGAATGAAAGCTAAATCACGGTGATTTAGCAGCTGTTTCACACTAATGTAAACGGGCCCTGCTTTAACTGCACTGTGGGATCAGAGAGGTCATATGAAACAGTTACAGTGGATCAGTTAATGCATGCTCAGGAGTGGTAAATTCCCCCCCCAAACTAGTGTAATTGTTTCATCTGTCCCTAACTACAGACTCAGAAAGATAACAAGAAAGAAAAATATTCATGTCAATAGATACCTAGAGTAAGTAGAGTTTATACAAATATTCTCTCAGATTACTACTTCCACTGATAAATTATGCCATTTATTTAAATTTTCAAGTGGCAAGGTATCAAGATCTCAGCAGGATATACAAAGACTGTAGAAGTAGAGGTGCAGCTCCCACTCCACACTCCACCTACTAATTAAGTTACCCTGTGTTACGTGCAGTACTTTGAGAAGCTGTCAGTATGGGTCTCACTGTAGATATACAAGCACTTCATGCACAAAGCTGTAGTCTGAAAAGCAGTCTACACTATGCAGTCTATGATTGCTCTTCTATGATGGCCGTAAGGACAGGAGCTGCAGCCTTCCTTCTCAGCTGCCATATTAGTTAAGTCTAAACCCATATTAATTAGGTTTCTGAAAGTGGAAATAAAAGGCTTGTCAGAGGATCAACAATCACACCATCTCAAAAAGTCAGTTACTGAAAGGTAAGCAAACTACCTATTCCAGCATATGTCTATGCAAATCCCACTATAGGTGGCAAGCAAAGCTATCTCCTCATAAGTACAGACAGTCAAAAAGCCTGAGGATGAATCAATTCAATCTTTGGTTAATCTAAACTGCATAGACTGAACTGATAAGCAAGTGAACAGATATTCACGTTTGATTTTGGAAATGCAGCCACATACCTGCAGTGGCTCAGGCCAGAAGGGGGGGGGGGCACTAGAGCGTACCTCCCTGCTCAGCTGGAGCAGATAGCTTGGGCCAAGGCTAGCCTGCCCACCCTGGGCAGGAAGCAGAGGTGGGGGCGACAGGATGGGACGGGACGGGACTGAGAGTTAACTTGAATCTGGAGAAGATCTGGGACAGAAGTTCAAAAAACTGATTTGAGTTACAGATCTGAACTGGTTTCCAATCACTTTATATACAGTTTATATGTAATTTCTGCCCCTAGCCCAGAAAAGCAGAATGAGGTTTAAGTAGAACAGTAACTGCAACACTGCTCTCCCACACTTGGCCAATATCCTAGAAGCAGTGAATGAAATTGGAGAAAAATCAACAGGACAGTGATCAACAGCAGCACTTTTCAAGTCTTGAAGCTAGCAAATTCCTGAAGGAGTCACTATTTATAGTTAATGGGAGAGGTTTGCCAGTCAGCCAGTAACTCAGAAATTGTGGGGAGACAGACTGAACGATTTGGTTCTGTAGGTGTACTGTACAGAAGCAAAGCCTTATCTACATAGTAAACTATCCTGAATAGATATTCAGCCTACACAGCTTTTCTCCCACTGCCCGTGGGAAAAGTAAGGACGGCCAAAGAAGACAAGCAACTTGACTGATTTGCATGCAGTTCTGAGAACATCAAGTGGATGAAACTTAGAAAAGATTTTAAACAATATTTCATCTTTGTCGTGTATGGGGAATATCAACTTTATGTGCCTGAAACATGTATCATTTTGGCCATGAGTAACTAGACAAACCATCTTCAGGGCTAGATGATGTAGGGAGTGTTCTGAAGGAGTATCAAAAGAACAAATCTGAAAAGAACAAATGCTGATGTCTGAAGGCAAGGTCTTTGGTTAATAAGTCTGAAGTAGGCCCATGAGGAACTTCCATACTACTAAGAAAGGTGAACAAAAATATACAGGAAACAGAGACAACTTTGAGCTGAAACTTGGCAGAGCTGAAAGGTGCAAGCCTTTTAAAGAAAACATGTAGTCCAGGGCCCTTAGGAGTATAGCCTGCATAGGGTCAATTCTTGTTGGGCTCCCCATACCAAATACCTCCTCCATTTTGGAAAAATAATTTCGAGTACATGACTTCCTGCTCTGAATCAGAATTTCCTGACATACCTAGAACAATCCCTACCTTAGTTCTTAGTCATCTAATAGCCAGGGTGGCTGATTCAGTTATTTACTATCTGGATCACTTATCTGAATGTGGTGATGTTAAACCAAGTCTGGGAGCTGAGTAGGCAAAAAAAACCTTGACCAGATGCAAGCTACAGGAATGATCATGTCTGGATATCACCCAGGGTACTGGGGGGAATCACTAGAAAGGAATGTAGGAAGTCTTCACTCCATTGTCAGAGGATACCTGGCAATAATCATACACTCAAGTACAGTAATTCTGTGCCTCTAATTAAATTTACAGATCTCCTTTAACCAGCATTCACCAGGGTCAGTGGCCAGTTGCTATACTCCACCAAATAGTTGGGGACGGAGAAAGAGAAGGAAAGGTGGCAAAGCAGATGCTACTTCCTGATGGCATCCCTCACCCTCCAATCTATAGAGGAAGGGTTTATGGGCTTGTTTAAGAAGCTGTTAACAGTCATGCCAGATGGAAAATAGTTCAGATAATAAAAACCAAACAACCAAACTCAGATTTCCTTCTTAGGCTCCTTCCTGTGGGTTTTCTTTTCAAGAGGGGTGATCAGGCCTTTTATGATTAAAATATCTTGTGCAGTTGAAAAGTTTAGTGATTTACAGCTTATACCAGATACATAAGGATTTTCCTCATAGGTGAATGTCTGACATACTGCTGGGTCTTCCAAAGACTCTGAATTTTGCTTCAAAATATTGTAGAGACTCGTTCTCACCCTTTTTAGACTCAAGCCACCTCTCAGAAAATGCCAGTTCTTAGTTTCCTCCCATTTCTTTGATTATGGACAAGACAGACCACAACTCTCAAATAGCAATGAACTCAAAGGCCAAATGGTTAGAATATGTTTAACACCATGAAATCTCTGGGTTTATATTGCAAATCATGTTTGTACACTTAACAGTGCTAACATTGCACGGCACCCTCAAAAGGATCTCAGGAAATTGTAGCATGTTGCAGTGCCCTGTCTGAGAATCAGCATTCTGTCAAATATTACAGCTATCAAAGTGGTTTTGTATTCTGCATTTTAGCACCAAGTGGTAACTCTTACAGTTGAATCTCTTGACTTTCCACCTGAAGATAAGAGTATTTGTTATTAGAGGTGCACCGATACATCGGTCCTTATCCTATCGGGCACAGATAAAAGGAAAATCGACATTATTGGCAGTTGGCTTTTTTTGGCCGATGTGGCCAATAATGTCATTGATAAATGCTGTGTGCAGGAGTGCAGCCACAGCATACATGCGACCAGGAATGCAGCCCGGCAGCATGGAGAGCAGCATCCGGGTACTAAGTCTGTGGTAGGGAGACAGATAGAGGTCCCCTTGGTGAGAGAGGGAGTGGGACTGGGGCAGGGACAGGGGTTGCTACAAAGTTGGGGCAGGGGATGGAGCCATGGCTTGTCTGGGGTGGGGCAGGTCAACTCCTGCTGCTACACCCCCCACCCCCCGGGGGAGGCATGTGCCCCCTAGATCTGTGCACGGGGCAAGGGCAGGCTGCCAGCTCGGGGCCGGGCTCTTCGGGGAGGGGCAGGCCGGGACTGTGCTCAGGGCAGGTGGGCCATGCAGCGGGAGCACTGGGAGGGGAGGCTATGGAGAGTATGACAACTTTTGGGCTGGTTGCAGCCCTCTCTGTAGTCCCACTACCTGCACTGCTACCGCCTGCCCTGAGCGCAGGCCCTGCCTGCTGCCCCACCCCCCGCTGGGAAGAGCCTGGCACCACCCCTGGCCCTCAGCGGGCAGCCCGCTCTCATCCCGTGCACAGATCCGGGGGTCACGTGCCCCTCCCCCGGGGTACATGCAGCAGTGGAAGCCACTCCCTGTCCTCCCCCAACACCCATGCCACCTAGGACAAGCTGCAGCTCTGTCCCGTGCCACACCCCAGCTGTGCAGTGCCTGCCCCTGCCCCACCCCCACTCCCTCCCTCACCACAGGGTCCTTGAGCTGTGTCCCCCTCCCCTGCCTCTTCCTCCCCAATGGACTTACCAGCCCAACACTGTTCTCCAAGCTGCCGGGCTACATATTGGCAATCAGACCGGTATTGGTCAATATGGCCTATTACTAATTGGCCATCAGCATTGGCCCCAAAACATCTTTATCAGTGTACCCCGATTTGTTATGTTGATAACTGTTCCTTAAAAGATGCTTCAGCTTTTTATTTTGGCAAATGAATAAGGGTAATTCAGAAAATACCTCAGAGAGAAGCCACAAGACTGTGCTACTCAGGAAGCATGACACCACTGAGATGAACTTTAATGCAGTTGCATGCAACATATTCATTGTAAAATTTAAATTTTAAAATGACAGGTCAAGGGACCACCACCACTAAAAACCACCAGTCCATCGCATCAGACTCCTTGCCCTGTCCTAATCAGCACAGCAGGAGTAGAAAGCAAACGCGCAAGTGTCTGGTTTAGCATGGGGAGCTACCAGTGACTATAAAACCATGTCATGTTGCAAGAGGGAAGGAGACAGAGACAAGTGGCTGGAGTTACAGTACAAGTTTCAAACAAGTAAAAATTGTGTTAGGAGCATGGAAAACTGAAACCGACTATTGTAACCTTCCTTCTCCTCAATGTTTCCATTAATTGGAAGCTGACATTTTTTGGAGTAGGTGGAAAGTGTGGGAGGGCAGGAGGGTGTGCAGGGAAGAAAAAGGGCTGTATAAAGCATGTTAATGTTATAAAAATATTTTACTGGATAGATTTTTACTAAATAAAGTTAGGATTCAAGTACCTAAAAAGAAAATTCCAAATGTCTTGCATCTACCTCCATAAGCCCAGACAATATACATTTGTAACAAAGAAGGCATTAGCTTCTTAAAAGCAGACAGTTTTTAAAGTGGCATCCAATTTTAGAAAAGGATTTTGCCTTTTCTAAAGAAAATAGATAATTTATTTTAATGATACTGATTGCGTCTTTTTGTGGAAAGATGACAACATTCTGCTCTGTAAGTTAAATAGCTGTTTATTTTTGCAATAAAGTTACTTGCACAATGTTTGTAAAGGTTTTAGGCTACTTATCACTAACAAAGGCTCCCCACTACATCCTCCCAATCCTCGCTCAAGTTGCAGTTTGGTAGGCCTCATCACATCTATGTTTTCTGACACTGCCCACAGGACCAACATTTCTGCAAGCAGTTTAAAGCAGTCTGATTAAAAAGAAAAACAACAAGAAGCCCTACATACACATGCATGTAGCCCTTTAAAAATATTCATTATTTGGAGACTGTAACCCTCATACCATGAATCACAGAAGTCCTACAATTAAAATGTGGCTAGACAATATAGCAAACATGAGTCCAAATCAGGTGATCCCAAAACAATACAAGAAAAGATGGTACCTATCAAAGCTCATTTTTGTTTTTAAAATCTGTAACTTCTATCCAGCTCAAATGTAAACACGACTAACATACCAGAAATAACCACAAACATGTCCCAGTAAAACTTTGCTGCTCAAAGCTCTTTCATAAATATATGACTGATCCACCTATCTGCTAATTGCTTATGATTTGATTTGTTGAACCAGGTACAACTTGGACCTCCTCCCTCCTCCTGAGTTCATTATGAACATTCTTCTTCCTGTTTACATCATTTGCTTGCATGACCTCAGGTATGCTATATACCCACCTACTTCCTCATCTGCATTCCTATTTGCAAAACAACACCTTGAATTAAGATATGACTTAAAAAACCTGCTGTGCTACATGTGCAATTACATGAGAATAGCTGCACTATCCTGCTTAGGCTGTTGTGTACAGGGGACAAGTCAGATGTCTCTGACTGAGCACAAAAGCCTCCCAAGGCATTTTTTTCCTGCCCCTATGAAGCAAACACTGTTAACATTTTGAAAAATGTAAATACTTGGCCTTAGGGAAAAATGGATAGCTTTAAGTGAGATCTGTCTCTAAAGTTGGTCACCTCTGGTGTGGGGTTTAAAACCATGTCATAAGTCCAGTCTTCATGGAATTGGATGTATGCTTGTACAATGACTCCCCCTTCCCCACTCCATAAATTCAGTACAGTTGCTTCCAACAAAGAGCTAAAAGCAGCCCTAAAGCTCAACCTGTTCTTTTGTGGAAAACAGAGTATAGAGAACAGTACTTGAGCTGACATCTGTTCTGCCTCAGAGTGCAGCTTGCTCACTCATTATCCCTGCCCATTTCAAACGCCCCCGCCCCACTTCCTCACATTTTCTTCCTCTCTTCCTGCCAAGGGTACAATTTCTTCTCCATCTCCCAAAGCAAGATGCTCATTCTCTTCTGTGCTGCCACCAAATCTTCCAGTTTCACAAAGTTTTCATTCTCTCCATCCGTTATTCAATAGTTTTCCATGCCCCTGTACATTCTGACAGACTAGATCCGAGTGACCATTTAAAAATGTAGAAGGGACTTTGAGGGGAAAAAAAAGCTACTTTTAAAGCCAGCTCTATGTACCAAAGAGCAAAACAGACACAGAACCTATCTGTAAAGTTTTTGTTTTATGAGGATGCACATATTCTTCACAGGCTAACCTGAACTATATCTGTCCGCTTATTTATAAAAAGTTCAGAATAACATAGTACTTCTTAAATTGTGAAAGTATTAAAGCATGAACATCAGAAATCCTTGAATAATCGTATGTCTGGATTACTTCTTAACATACTTTTAATTTTACGATCTAACATTCCATTTTCCTTCATAAAAAGTTAGAATAGATACTTGCTTTGCAGTTTTGTTTCTAGCAGCTGCCCCCCCCTTTTTTTTAACATGATAGCAATCAACATAGTAACTATTCCTAGAGCTTCTGGATCACCTTCAGAAATTTCAACTTCAGACTCTGAGGATACTGGAATAACAAGAACTAAAAATACTTTGAAAGGAAATATTGGCCAACTAGCTTCTTATTTATAATAATAAACAACTCCATGCCAACACAAAACAAGCATACTAAAGGAGTTGTAGAAAGCCTATTTAAAAGTAATGCCTCTTTTGATTGATAATTAAAAAATGGCTCTCTTACAACAGTGTCACTAATATCCTGATTACAGTCAAAAGCAAACCCAGTTCACTTGCATACAAAATTTAAGGATATCCAACAAGCCTGTAACACAAAGAACATGCTCCTCAAAATTTAACTAGAGCTTATTGAAACATTTCTCACCTCTTACTTCAGTAATCCACACATAATACCTGCTCTGCTACTAACTAAAATTTAAGTTAAGAAAGCCCATAAGGCTACAGAGGATCAATTTATGTCTGTAACTCTGTGTGCACCCCAGTGAATTATGCACAGAAAAATTCAAAATTATATGCTGAGTCCATGTGGTGGCACAGAGCCAGCCTGGTCCAGCCCACTAGTCCATGCCTTTGAACCAAACTGAGCTGGCTCCCTGCCAGCACATGGGGCTTGTGGCACTGCAGATGGGAGCCATGCAGCATCGGGACAGGTGGTCTCTGTGCCTCCACTTGAGGCTTCCAGCACTCCAGCGGAAAGTTGCATGGAGAGACAGAGTCGCATGCCACTGGACTGGGCTGCCTCCATGCCACCATGTGGAGCTGCCCACTGGAGTGCTGGAAGTCCCACATGGAGGCATGAAGTCAACCAGCTTGGCCTGATGGTGTAGATCCCACCTGCAGTGCTGTGAGCCCCACGTGCTAGCAGAGAGCCAGCCCCATCTGGGTCAAAGCCAGGAGGCCAGTCGGGCCGGCTCTGTGCTGCCACATGAAGCCGCCAGATTTCGGCTGGAGCTGTGTGCCACTGAGGGGGTTCTGCCTGCCACAACCACGAGTGCCCAGAGGGCCTGCCACCTGCTGTTGCTGCCACCGGCAACAAGGGCTGTGCACCATGGGGGCAAATGGAGGGGGGCATGTGGCAGGGTGGCCCAAATGCACCCACAAACCCCACACTCACCCCCACCCCATGCCCACCCATAAACTTTATGCCCACCCCCCACCCCCGCAGGCAGAAGCTCCACTCACCAGCTGTCATCATGCGCCACCATGCTTGGTGCCTCCACACAGGCTCAAGTGCTGGGAGCCCCACAGAAGTGGAGGCACAGAGCCCACCTGTGTTGAATTATTAACTCATGCGCAGTCATACATTTCATCCACAAAATTGTGGGGGCACACAACTGTGCAATTCCCCAAGATGTACTGAAGGCTGTTCTATGAAGCCATCTACATCTGTTGAACGGACATGTGTTGAAAGGCGATTACATTTTTTGAGAGAAAATGGCAAAGAAAATGTAAGCAGGTGTAATCAAGGCCACCACTGGTTGGATGCAAAGTTCTTCTGTTAGCTGAGATACTGCACTAAAAACTACTTTAATCTGGAAGGCTAAATTATGGCTTCTGTTCCTGGCTCCTGACCTATTCCTGTGAAGTGTCCTTTGGCAAGTCACTTAACCTCTCCATGCCTCAAGTTCCCTTCATATTACAGATTAGATAATGATGCCATCTTCCTTTGCAAACTTCTTTGAGACAAACTGAGCAAAACCTAGGAACAATATTTTCTGGTTTGTACAGAGCTAAACCTATTGCTTTCACTTTGATATATCAGGGGGCACTAGATAGTCAGTGAACTAGTAGCAATATATACAGGAAACCCTCACTATTCATGGTTTCAAATATTCACAAATCCCAAACCTGCATTTTAAATACAGCAGACCACATTCATAAATGCAGTGCCTTATTCACAGATTTTGCCATGGGGGGGGGAGGGGGGATACGAGAACATATCCCCCATGAATGGTGAGGGTTTC
Source organism: Alligator sinensis (assembly GCF_000455745.1). Classification (NCBI taxonomy): domain Eukaryota; kingdom Metazoa; phylum Chordata; order Crocodylia; family Alligatoridae; genus Alligator; species Alligator sinensis. The sequence continues at coordinate 665,590 of NW_005842106.1, forward strand.
CTGTACTACCACCAATATAATTCTGCTCTGCATAGAACAGGCCATGCCTCAAGCATGCTACTACCTGACCCATGTACACATACAACAACTCACTGTCTAAAAGACTGTTATGGGTGACAGCAACACAGACCACATAAGAATTAAATTGCAACAAAAACCGTGGACATCTTTTGACTGCAGCTGTTACATTAGTCAGAACTCTCACTTACTCTTACATTTTAAGTATGGCCTGGTTAAAATCTCAGGCCCGCAGACCAACTCCACTGTGGCACAGTAGCACTTTTAATCTTAAGAGTTCCCCCCTGCCCACTGACCTGCCCTGCCACCCCCACCCCCTGCTGATTGGCAAAGGGGCTCCATTGGCCTAACCACTCACCTGGATGGCTGGGAGTTGAAAACTGAGGTTTTAAATATGCTGAGGCTTTCACCTCCCATCTGGTCAGCAACTAGCATCGGGAGGAAAAAAAAAAAACGTGCTTTTCACCTCCTGGCCATCAGGAGCAAATGGCAAGGCTGATGGGGCCCCTCCACCAATCAGCAGTGGGGGGATGGAGGGAAACACCAAGATTAAGGAGTCGCTATACTGCGAGCTAGGCCAGCGATTTAAACCAGGGCCTAATTATAAGTAATCCTGACTAAGAATACCTTGGACAATACAGTCTCCAGACTCTAAACCCATTTAAAATACTTATTGTTCACATGCAATTCATACAAATATAGTAAGCACTATTGGTTTAAAGCAAGGATGCCCAGCCTGTGGCACCATGTCATCCAGCTTACAGGGCTCCCAACAGGTCTGGATTTTGGCAATGGGGGAAACCTAGCACCACTCTCATGCTGCCAAATTACCAGACCCATGGGGAGATCCTGGCCCTGCATGCTGGATCAGACTCCTGACTCCAGCACCTAAAGCTCCATGGGGGTAGCATGAAGGCCCAATCCTGGCACATATGGGCAGCGCCAGGCTTTTGGGGCCCAATCCTGGGGTACAGGGTTGGGAGTGGGCATTGCCAGGGTCCTGGGGCCCAGTCCCAGAACGTGGGGCAGGAAGAGAGTGGTGTTGGGTCCAACAGCCTGATCCAGCCCATAGACCAGCCCCATGCCACTCATCTGGCTTGTGGGACAAAAAGGTTGAGCACTACTGCTTTAAAGTAGAAAATAACTAAAGTTCTCAGTTTGCATCTGTTCTTGTACAAACCTCAAGTTTTCAGAAAAGAATGATTTTATGCCTTTTCACTTAAGATGTGCTGCAAGTGTCAATGCTCTGGATGCAATGGGCTTTTATTTACTGGTTGTTGTGACAGGCTAGATTGATTATCAGTCAAGCAACCCCACCCTTGTTTTGTTCCAAAGATTGAAGTTTTATAAGTAAAACAGGTGAATAAGATGAAAGCAAAGTAGTTGAGCTTAGAATACTGACAAATTGGATTAATTGTATGTAAGTTAGAATCGAAAAGTAAGTTAGAATCGAAAAGTAAGTTAGAATATGGGATGAAGAGAAGTCAAGATTAAAAATGCAGGTATGATGACACTTTAATTATTTTTTCCTGCCATCTATTCCGTGCACTCTACTGGCTGCAGTGATGCGCGGGAAAGCTTCTTCCCCACTCCCAACTTCTTCCTGCACCTGAATTTCTTCTTTCATAATCACTCTTAGTCCGACTATTACAACTACACAGGAGTTTATAATTAAGCCTATAAATATTTAAACAATGGTGAAATCTACAAGAAATAAAGATTACAAGGACAGTTTACTGACTTGTAGTTTATATTTTTTTAATCTATCTGGTCCATTCACTAAAAAAGATGGCAGTTTGACCAGTTTTTCCTCCTGCCCACAGTACCCGTCACCCAGAGGCATCACATGTTCTTTCTCATTATGAAGATTACATGGTACTGCCTGCTTACCTTACATATATGTAAGCAGCTATATTTTTCTTTGCAAGTAACTATATTAGCAACTCAGTACTAGTGACCTGTTCTGTAATAACAAACTAATAAACCTGTGATGGGAAATAAATCTGTTTTTCAAGCTCCAAAATAATTTTTATGTGGGCATCTTAAATGCACTAAAATACTTCGCAGGGGTTTAGGTTGTAGCCGTGATGGTCTAAGGACATAGGCAGACAAGGTTCCTTGGGTGAATTTAATATCTTTTATTAGACCAACCCAAATGGTTGGAGAATGGTTATTAAGGTTATTCGACGAAGGGTTTTTGAACCCGAAAGCTTGCTTAATAACCATTCTCCAACCATTTGGGTTGGTCTAATAAAAGATATCAAATTCACCCAAGGAACCTTGTCTGCCTAAAATACTTTTAAATTTCTGCTTGGAAAAAAAAAAAAAAAAAAATCAATGAGCATAAATATAGTAAACCACATAACAGCAAGTCAACAGATTCTATTTCTATCCTGAAATACAGCTAGCAAACCTAAACACTATTCAACCAATTACATTTTAATTTCTAAGTTAAGAATCTACGCTAATTTTAGTAACTGTTAAATATTTTGCTGTTGCATAAAAAGCTACTCAAAGAATATCCAAGTTGCCAAGTCAAGCATTCAAATGTGGAGTGTAACAGAACTAAGGGTGCCCAGGCAGCAACACAAGAACATTTAACTACATTGGTAGTGTCTTAGTACTCATCTTCACTAACATTTACAACATTATGTAAATCAGCTCCCTAGGAAGTAACAATTCTTCAGTTACGTTAAGATAAAATAAGTAAGGTTAACAATGGCCAACCTTATATTATGATCTATTCTGCAAGAAACTCTGAAGACTACAACTAGGTAAAAAAAAATCATGGTTTAAGTTTGTATGGGGCATGTAAAGCTCAACAGAAATGAATCAGTTCTTCTATGTAGATTATGAACAGAAAAAAAAGCTCTCGTTTAGAATTTAGAATCCATAATATAATGCCTTAACTTTGGTTTTAAAACTACTTTCAATATAGGAAAGAAAAACTCAGACCATAAAATACAACTATTATTTTTCAAAAACTCATTTACAGTATTAACAGTCGACTCATTTACACCTTGCTACTCTTAGTTAATAAAACAATACTAGGCAAATCCTACATGTTGATTCAAAACTGAGTGGCAATATTATGCCTTCATTTCTACAGCCTCTCAAGAGCAACTGCTAAGGATTACTATGCTTTCCTTTGATCAAATCAAAACAAAATAAGAAAACAATATACATTTTTACTGATCTACAGATTAATTTGCAAGGGTCACAATTATGAATATAAAAAAATTGTTAGAAATAAGTGCCACTGTATTTTCTTGCATAGAACACAATCTCCAAATAATATGCACACTTTGGTTTTGAAGGCAGAATGAAGAGTAAAAGATCTTTCCTTCAAAATACTGGTAAGTATGAAATTTCCCCAACAAAAACGCAGTTAGCTCCAATGGCTGGGGAAGGGGGTGTTGTTGAGGAAGGAAGGAGGAAGAACCTGTGGCTGTTCTATTAACACCCTAGTTGCAGCTCACCATAGGTGCTGCTGGTTGAGTCAAACAGTTCAACCCGTTTTCTTCTTGAGCTGAGATGGATGGGCACCCAGAAGTGCCCGTCAGATCAGCTAAGGGCATGACCCTAGCCAGCAGCACCTGTACAATTAGCTGAGTGCCCACACAGCTGATTCAGCAGAAACCTCTGCCTCAGCTCTCCTTATAAATTCAGCAGAGCCAGCCTTCTACAGCAGAAGCCTTTGCCAAAGGAAAGAAAAAGCACCTACAGCCAGAAGCTAGGAAGCCCCTCACATACAACATTACAGGAAACCCTCACTATTCGCGGGTTCGGCATTCGCGGTTTCAAATATGCGTGAATGCTAAACCCACATTTTATATACACTTTATATACTTATAGGAGCTCCTCGGGAGCTCCGTGCTTGCTCCTGCCATCGCTGCTGCACTCCCACCAGAGCTGCTGGAGCCATGCCTCCAACCCGCCCCAGCTGTCAGGGGCACTGTGTTCATGAATGCAGTACCTTATTCACGGATTTTGCCACTCGCAGGGATCAAGAGAACATACCCGCTGTGAATGGCAAGGGTTGCCTATACTTTCTCTTTCCCCCAACATAGGTTTATACAGAAGAAGCTATTACTGTATCTTCACTTAAAATGCACATCCCAATTTCTGGGAGCTGAATATTGGGAAAAATGTGTGTTTTATGCAAGAAAATATGATACTTCTTTTTCCAGGTTATGCTCATGAAAGTATGGCAAACTTTTCTTGATTTACTGACAGTGATGCTACAACATCCAATGGTCAGTGGCCCTCCATTACTAGAGAGCATACAGCAGCATGTTGTAAAAAGTCCTTTACTAGTCCCCCATTTTGATACATAAATGGAGTCTTTCTGAAAGGAATATTAGTGGTATTACTTGTATAAATGATATAATTGCTGCCATACTATTTGTACAAGTGTACAGCAGTGGCCCTTGCTGGCTTAATAAAATATGCTGATTCTAATTACTTTAGTTTAGAATTAAACATACCACACATTACTTTTAAATTAAAGAACTGATTTGTTGCATTTGGAATCAGCTTGGTCACAAATCAGATGAACTTAATGTACAGTTTAAACTACAATTCAGATTTATAGGAAAATACAGATCTCAACACAAAGTGATGAGCAGTGGGCTGTAATGTCCAAAGCTGCAAGCCCAAAGACCATCATTGCCCAAAGGAGGCCAAACCTCAAGTTACATTCCATTTCTATTATAAAGCTAAAACCTTTATTCTGAAAAGAAAGAGACTTAGTAGTAGAGAAGTAGACTTAAATTTTGTAAGTTGATCCTATCAATACTACAGTATCAAAATTCAAACTAATTGACTAAAGAGATAAATTTTTAACTCCTGACTAAATTTAACAGTGAACCTGTGACATGCTGAGAAGCATGCCCTGCCTATTCACTCCCGTGTGGCACTCACCAAACCCAGAAATGAGGCAGCATGCCCTAACAATTCCTTAGCATTTAGCAAGTAGCACGTACAAAAGAGCTGAAGCACGTACTCAGGGCCATGTAACTACTACACTGCCTCACATCTGGGATTTAGTGCAAGCTGAACAAGAGAAAGTGGCCAGGATGTACTTTTGGAGGTGGTCTCAGACAGCCTGGAGGAAATGTAGACAAGTCCAAGTTGGGGGGTTTTTTGTGTTTTTTTGGCAGGGGGAGGGGGGAGGAGTAGGGGTTTCAGAACCTGTTTCTTCCTTTAACAAAAAAAAAAAAAAAAAAAAAAAGAGGAAGCTAATTAGCAGTATTTCTGTAAAAACCCACACCACCAGAGGATGTGCAGAGCTTTCTTCCCCTCTTTTGATTAACCACAAAAGCTAAGTCAGGTTTGACAGAGAGAAGGCTGCTTGGATATCTTTGTGCATATTCAGTGTCATAAACCAAGTGATGTTTCTGTTTGCTTTGGCTGGATTTGAGGAAGAGTAAAGGAAAAATGTCCACATACAAAGGGTAACTACATCTTAGTTATGCTCTTGGAGGCAGAAGTCATGTGAATACACAAGCAGGAAATAACTTAAAGTACACTCAGAAAGCAATACCAAACAACTCTGTGGTTTCAAATCTCAGCTAGAAAAGTATCTGAAGCTACATCTTCCAGTATTGATCCTTTAACATATTACTACTTGATATCCAGCCACAGAAAGGTTTTATTTGCTTTTTAGAAATCTTAACATCCTGAATTAGTGGAAGGAGCTGCTTTTAAATCTAGAAAATTTCAAGTGTATGGCATAAAAGTCTTGAGTGCTCAGTAAAGGGAGGTGCTCCCTGTCAAGACTGGGACAGGGAGCTCAGGAAGTTCCATTCCCATGGAACAGAGTTGAGGCAGGATGCTGCTGCCAGATGCGGTAGCAGGTGTCACTGCTAAGAGATCCTTCCCTAGCCCTGAAACTGCTGCCAAATTCAGGATTTGGATTTTCATGTATCATGTAAAACTATGGCAGTGGTAGGGCCAGCGAAAGGTAAGTGGCTCTTGGCAGTAACACCTGACACTCCCTCTAGGAACAGAGTGCTGCCCCTAGGCTGGAGCTCCTGCTTTCACTTCTGAAATCCTGAGTAAAAAAAAAACCTCTACCAGGTATGCCTCTAGGGCAGGGGTGGGCAATGTGACCAAACCGGCCAGCAGCCAGACTCCATTTCCCAGCAGCCCCTGCCCACATGACTGGGGCCCGGAGACCCCAGCTCCAGAAAGCTCAAGGCTAGGGTTGCCATGGAGCCCAGCCGCAGCTGTGCAAGCACTGCCCGCAGCCAAGCAGGGCAGGGGGCTGCTCCAGAGCTGCTGGGATCTTGCGATGGGGACAGCTTGCTCCGGAGCCAGGACAGAGCTGCACTCTATAGCCTGTGTGCTTCTGGCAGCAGCGCACAAGCAGGGGATCATAGCTCTGCCCCAGCTCCTTGCAGCGGTGACAGCCCAGTCCTCAAACTTTTTCAAGATTACACTCATATTTCACGAGAGGAAGCTTTTAAACAGGTTTCATGCTCTACCTAAACAAGAGAAGGGGCTGCAGAAATAGGTCCTTACCTTTAATTCCCACATGAAGAGCTGCAAATATACTACAGCCTTGCATTCTTCCTTGCCACAGGAAGCCCAGCACCCCATCTGAGGCCAGAGCCCCAACACACACTGACCCTGCACAGTCCCTTAAACACACACCCACACACTATTGGGGCGCCTGCTGCTGTCACCAGAAGTCCCACCATTGGTGGCAAAGTGCTCTCTCAAAAAGGGAGGCACTTGTACCTGTATGTGTCTGATTTCCCTGAACAAAGAAGGGCACCTGAAAGATGATCCTGCGTAAGACACCACTGCAGGATCTAGTTAGGCTCCCAATAAAATGAGCATGCATCTACTCTTTTGAGGATCTTCTCATTCCTCTTACCATCAGCATTCTAGACTTTCTATCCGTAATCTTATGTCCATCCAGTAAGGTGCTGCTGTGAAAAACAAAGTTATAATTTATCACTTAAGCCACCTCATCCCTCTCTGCATTTCTCCAGCAATTTCCCCTTACCCATCACAGCAGACATAAGAGGCTTGACTTCTCTTGAAAAAACCCCCAACAAAACAAAACCCATTGCCATCATCTTATTCACTACTGAAAGACTTCTTCCTCTGATCAGCCCATATTATCAACCTCCAGTTACATTTCAAAGTACCTTTGTGCTTTCTCACATGCTTATAGTTTGGAGAAGTTCATCATAAGCATCTGTAAAGCATCAGGTTAGGCTGATTTAAATCTAAGTGATTTGAATCACCAATTTTAAAACATGATTTCATCCGCAAACAGCAAGCCTTGATTTAAGTAGTCATTTTAGTCATATTTTGCATTTGTACTTTTTACTTTTGTAAAGAAAAGTTCTCTCTCATAGTCATTAAAGGATGCTGATCTGCAATCAAGTACAGTCTTTAGCAAAAATTACCAAATTTGGGATAATCAGGAAGATTTCATGACTTAAACATGTATACAGATTTTTAATACTTTAAATTTACTAGACTAGAGAATGGGGAATTATGCATTTACATTTTTTTTTACTTATGAAGCTGCATCTGGATAAAAATTATAATTCAATGAAAGCACCCAAAATGGTTAGATAAAATATTAACATGCTACAGTAAATGTGTTCAATGTATTAAAAAAATTAAAAAATATATTTTTTCATTTAAAACTGACCTGTTAAAACTAAGGAAAAGAAAATATCCCTGGCTGGTTAACTGATTGATTGCCACTGGGCACAACAGAGCAGATTTGCAATGGTATTTAGGTGTCTGGAGAGAGATGTTTTTGAAAATCCCACTGATATCAGTGAGAGATCAACATCTAACCTGCTTAGATGCCTTTGAAAAAATCTCATTAGGTACTCACATACATGTTTAGAACCCAAATCTTTGGAAATCCACTCCTATGAACTCCAAGTTTTAGAGTAAACGGATCTCATCCTCTCCTGACTTTTTTATTCACAGATAAAAAGAGAAAGAAAAAAGCTTAACTACTTTGTAAGCTCCTAGCTCTTTTAATGAATTAGTTTGAATGAAGAAAATAGTCTCTCTACACTTGTTAAATTGAAACCAAAATTACTGGGCAAAAGTTTTCTATACAACAGACATGACTAGGAAACTATCTCCTTGTTCAACAAAACTTAGAGATTTCAAATATGTCTCTAGTGTCCAGTCAGCTTTATCAAGGAAAAACACAGAAAAAAGAAAAGCTACTCCAAAACAGCCAGGGCACTCACCTGGGAGGTGAAGACTCACATTCAAGCTCCTGACCCACCTGATTCAGGGCAGAAATTTAAACCTGTGTCTGCCATATCCCAGGGGAACAACCTGACAATTAGACTACTGGCTACTTCAAGGTGAAGTCTCTCTCCAGCTCTCCTAATGGAACTATTCTCCTCTTTATAAATATTCATTCAAGCAGGGCTTAAACCTGGAGTTGTCAGCTCTATTGAACAGCAGAAATTGAAAGTCCACACATTTAAAAAAAAAAAAGTTGTATCAGCATTTGCTCTATTAAAAAGACTGAAAATGCAAATATGTAATACAGCAGTGTAACACTGACACACATGAATTTGATATGTCTTCTGAAAAAAACCCCAAAAATTTTCCCCCAGATTAGAAAGCAGTACCCTTTAAATCTTAAATCTGAGAAAACTCATTGACATATTGTAACTTATTGAAATAATATTTAACTTTAGGCATTCGTATAGGTGCTAATTTCAAAGAATTTAAAAGAAGGTACTTTAAAATTTTTTTCAATAAAAATCCTTTAAAAAAGAAGGGTGGGAGGCAAGTGTTATTATTATTATTTTTTTGCTTTGTACCTCATTCCTCTCCTTTGCCCCGATGCCTAAAAAAACTTGACAACAGGATGCTGGAGTACAGACACCCTTGTCTCTCATGCTGGTCAATATTGCCTTTGTTTCCATGTACTCCTCCCTCCATAGCTGTCTGCAGTCTCTTTTATACTCAGATTATAAACCTCTGTAGGGCAGACTGCTTACACTGTACATAAACTTATGAAATCCAGTATGATTTATACAATGCCTGTATTTGCATGTCTAACATGCGTCTTACTATTTAGTACTTCATGTTCCTCATACTAAAGATCAGGGGAGTGGCAGCTATAAACCTGTGTTTTAAAGATTTGGTAAGGGCTATCAACTAATAAACCAACCTGGTCAAGACAGAACAATGAGCTGACTGAAATTTGGGGAAATCGGTTTTTCTCTAACTTCCTACAAGGGTCTAAAGTTTGGAGCACTAGAATTTCCCAGAAACAGAACAAGCAAGCAGGTGTGAATGGTAGTAATGATAAGCGTTTGTGTCTTAGAGCAGTGGTTTTCAACCTTTTTAGAGCATTGTACCCCGGTGGCTGGACTTAGAGGAAGAACAAACAAAAAAAAGCATATTTTCATAGCACAGGAGACTGTTCCCAATGGCTGGACAAACAAAGGTGAAAGATAGCCAACTTGGAGGAAAGAGGGAGCCTCCATAATTAAAAATAAAAAACGTGAGTTGCTCATCCCACAGGACTTTAAGTTAAGCCAGGGCTGTCCAACTGGTGGCCTACAGGCTGCATCCAGCCCTGAGCTCCCAAGTCTGGCCACTACTTCCTCCGTCACTGACCACCTGCTGCCACTAGTCTATAGGCTCCCCTTCTCTCCTCCTGCTGCCTGCTTCTGCCCCTGGGTGGGGCAGGGCAGAGCTAAGGAGCCCATGCCAGAGGACCTGGGGGACCTGAGGACCCTGTGCCATGCTGTGTGGTGCAGTGCAGTGGGGCGCATGTGGTATGGTGTAGGTTGAGAAGGGTACTGTAGAAGTGTGTGTGGTGGGTGGACAACACATGGCACAGCATGGGACCTCCAAGCCCTCTGAAGTTAGACAGCCTTGACTTAAGCTAATTGGACACTCAAGAGTGGTAAAACGAAAGGAAGTGAATGTAGACATACATTATTTTGTCTTTGCCTTACACAGCTATTGATTTCTGGAGCTTTACAAAACCTATACCTGTTTGCTTCAACTATCACTTACCCCTGAGCACAAGAACAGTAAACCCAGACTGCCCATAAAATTGGACCTTTGGAGAAGGGCATGCAAGCCACTGGGGGGAGGTCTGGAGACCAGCCTTTGGGGCCAAATGCAGTTGTGCTATAGTTTCCATTTTCTCCTGGGCTGTCCATACGCACTAGAAAAGCCAGGAAAAGAACTTGTATTACAGATTACTCTGACCAATCTTAAGAGCATATGAGCGCAGCAGGGTAGGATGCAAATACAGCAGCCTGACCGGCTTACATCCAGATGAGTTGTACCATGGTTGTACAGAAGCTCAGGGTCCTAGTACTTGACTGAGGCTCTGTGGCAATATGGTAATACAAATAAGTACTGGCATTAACATCCTTTTTAAAAATCACTCAGTACACTGCTTTTAAGAAGGCTGTTGGATCATAGATTCTTGAGGGGAAGAACTGAAGGTGCCGAGCAGTTGATTTCATATGCAAGATACGATAAACGAATGTGTATTAAGTTAGCTCAGTCTAAGAATGGGAGAACTGCAGAAGTCTATTCCAGCAGCAAGTTCTTTCTTGTAGACTCAAGTACTTTGTAGCTGGATAGACTAAAGAAAACAACCATATTTTCACATGTATAAACTGCACCTTTTCCCACCCCCTCACAAAAAGGCATCTGGGTAAAACTGGAGCGTGCATTATATGCGAGGAAGAGATCCCCATGACACTGGAAATTTTGTTGGAGGGGAAGATGGGGGGAAAGTGGTAGCAGCATTAATTGCTACAGTTCTGGGAGCAATTACCACAGCCTTTGCTTCCTCATGCAGCCACCAAATTTCTGGACCCATGTGGAGCCCCACTTCCCAATCATGTATTCCCAGACCAGGCTGGTGCATGGGGTTGGTAGGCAGCTGAACCCAGGACCACACTCCTGGAGTGCTGTGTCTGTACTGAACTGAATGGCGCTGTCAGTTCATATGTAGCACAGGCAAGTGCATTTTCTCTGAGATCTCTAGATAACCAAGAAGATACAGGTGCCTCATGGGCAACCCGAGTCAGCAACCTATGCTTTAAGAAGTTTAGACACACTCCTGTGCCTAGCATATCCTATTTATTGACTACAGGCATCTTCTTACTCTGTGCCTAACTCTCTACATTGAGACTATATATGGATCCTAGGTATCTAGCACTATTTGGATCATCCTTCTGAGCAAGGTGCTTAATTTTTAGACACTGAAAAGCCTCACTGGAGATGCCTACAAGAACAATTTGGATCTGTCTCCTTGTCCCTGTTCATTCACACCAAAAAACATCAAGTTACTTTCAAAGCCATATCATACCTGAAATAACTGATGGCTTAATCATAGAAATACAGAGAAAAAAGGCTGGAAGGGACTTCCAGAGGTCATCTAGTTCAACACCTGGATCATCCCTGAACAGTGGCCGTTCTTCTTGAACACATTCACCCTATTGGACACTCTCTCATCCCATCCACAATACTCCAGAGAAAACTTCCCGGGTGACAATGGAGGATCCAGCTTAGTGAACAAGTACTTGCACCACCAGAACTGGACATCTTCACCTACAACTCAAAGACAGAAAAAACACGAAGAATTGGCTTGCTATTTATCATCCTGTGTGGAATGCCTCAAGAACTGTATCTATAGGATAGCATAAAAAGGATTCAGTGCTCAGGCCCCTTCTAAACTATAAAACTTGTTTCTATTTTCTGTGAAACTTGGACACCATTTACAGAAAGTGCACTAAATTTTAAGAACACTGTTTATGGCCAGTCTCCCCAAAAAGTCTCTCCTTCTCATGACTTAGAATCTCCACTATCTTTTTCTATCAATCCCAACTGTGGATATGATTTACTCAGTAAACGGAATGTATACCAAAAGTCCCGAATAGGAATTCATCAGAGCGTTCAGATATAATATGCAAATAAAGAACATAATAGTAGCTTACTCAGAAATGGAAGGAAAAAAATCCCTAATCAACAAAAATAAGCTGCAAGTGGAAATTTTAGTAAGAAACTAACTTGAGGTTGACAACCTAAAGCCCACAGAGCCTTTAGATCTGTCCTGTGGAACTAAGATTTTGGCAGCGGGTAAGGGTGGATGGGGCGGCACTCTGTCTGCACCGTGCTGCAACCAGGCAGTAAGGGTTTTGGTGGAGAGGATCAAGAGGGAGAGCCCGTGTCCATGCTGCCTCCAGCCAGATGGCAATTCTGTATTCTTCCATCAGGCAGCAGGGTGAAGTGACGGGAACAGCAAGGTCCTAATGCCATCCCACCTCAGATATGAGCTGGGTCATTCTGGCCCGCTGCTGAAAAACATTGCTGACCCCTGGACTAAGTGATAAATACATATTAAAGTTACATAGCTGGTCATGTGAGAGAATCCAGAGGAGAGCCATGCACATGATCAGAGGGCAAGAGAATAGGCCTTATGAAGACAGGCTGAGAGCCATGGGACTCTTCAGTCTGGAAAAGCACAGGCTTGGGGGGACCTGGTGGGTGCTTATAAGTACACAAGGGGTATACATCAGGACCTGGGAGAATGTGTGTTCAACAGAGCGCCCCAAGGAAAAACAAGGACCAAAGGTCATAAACTCCTACAAGACCATTTTAGGCTGGACATAAGAGAAAATTACTTTACGGTCCAAGCCCCCAAGACCTGGAATAGACTCCCTCCAGAAGTGGTACAGGCACCTACTCTGGACTCATTCAAGAAGTGTTTGGATGCTTATCTTGCTGGGATCCTTTGACCCTAGCTGACTTCCTGCCCCTGGGGCAGGGGGCTGGATTTGATCTTCGAGGTCCCTTCCAGCCCTAACGTCTATGAAAATCTATGTGTATTTTTTAACAGGAACATGAATTTAGTTTAATGCAATAATGTTAATAAGAACCCAGAAAAAAGATCTCAATTTGATCATAAAATTATTGTGGCACATAAGCAGGATCAAAAAGAAAGTTGTATTAACAGCAGAGACCAAACCAAATCTGTTTTTGTGCCCTGAATTTACTCTAGAAGCAAAGAAAAAGCCATTAAAGCTGTCTTGCACATGATACTGCACTTTCTTCTTAGAAAGAAAGCAGGCAACAACATTCTGTAACAGCTGAAACACCCAAATAACCTTAAAGGGTAACTCCATTAAAAGAACATTATATGCAACAGTCTAAACTAGAAGGCAAAAGCATCCCTTTTTGATTTCAGATGTCAGCAAAGGGCACACTTTACCTACCAAAGGCACCTAGAGCCCACAGAAACCTCCAAATTGAAGCCTCAGTGACAAAGGGTGGGCTTATCAATGTCTATCCACCACATAACACCATACCATCCTCAAAAGAACTAAGTTGATTACAAAAATAAAATGTGTTTATAGTTTGATAGACCACGTTAATAATATACCCAGTACCTCCTAGTACTACCTCCTAATTTGATTTACTTGCTATGCAAACACCAGTCTAAGTAACAGGTAAAAGCCTAAAACTCTGCTAACTTATAGAGTACAGCCAGTAAGCTAAACAGTCAAAACTCAGCCTACAGTAACTTTTGTCCCTTCAAACCTTGACCTGAATCCCAGCACAAGTTATAGTCAACCCAGTGTAAATCCAAATGATAGAAACTTGTATGAAGTTAATATAATAAGAAATATTTTACTTTCCTGAAACCATGACTACCTTCTAATGAAAACATACACAGTATTATTACCAAGAGTCAGGAATATTAACATTACAGTCAATAAAGCTCTCATCAGCTTTGCATACATTTTTAAGTACTTTGTGCCTACAGTTAAGCCTTAAATGTCAGAACTCCCACCAGTACCTTAGCCTTTATGGGTCCTCTCTCAGGGATGGACATAAAGGCAATTTATGAGGATGATGCATGGAAAGGCTGCATTAAGAATGACTGTTATGGATTACTGAATGGTCTAATAATCCCAATTAGCATTTCTGAGATGTTTGGAGACTTGAGTCTAGAAATCTCGATAGGCAGACTAGTGACACAGTCCCCATCCTATATAATTGATATGACTCTAATTTTAGGTTGGAGTATGTTGTGGTCACCATGTTCGATTCCAATTAGAAGAAAAAAACAAAGAAAAAAGATTTAGAGCCACAAATATACATCATCAAATAAACCTGGAATTAATCCAATGTTCTTAAGGCCACTATCACCATGTCAATGCAGAAAAGCTACTGTTTGTGCTCATATCTTAAAAGACCATTTACATTTCAGTAAAACACGAATGGTACTGACCTCAGAAGTTTCGTTTTATTAACCTGTGTTTTGAGGTATAGTAGGATAAGGGGAGAGAAAGCATTATGAAGAACTGAAATAAAAAAAAAACCCAAACAAAACAATATGCTTTAAAAAAAAATGTTTTGTAAAATAATAATGAGTACATTAATTCAGCGCTGTCCAACTACACAGTGGGTGGGGACTACCTACCGCAGGGGCCAGGGCCCTACCTCATCTACCCTGGCACCATGTAGACAGGACCCCTGCCCCCCACTCTACTCCATGCATGCATGAGCAAGTACCTCATCTCCTACTCCCCAACCCCTGCCCCACAACTCCTGGTCTGAGCTCCCCCACTGCAGTACTGCAGTCTGTACCTCCCTGCCCTGCTCCATGGCCAGGAAGTGAAAGCCAAGCAGTAGTAGGGGTGGCAGGGGAGAAAGCCCCGAGACCCTGGCTGCAGTAGCCAGAATGATGAAGGGAACAGCAGTCAAGGGCACATGAGGACCAAAGATTAACTCCTTGTGGTCCACATCCACTATTTGGACAGCTCTTTATTCATTCATTGGCTGGATTAAATCTTATTTTAAAAATTCTTAGTTAAATATGCATAGGCACAGTTAATTGTATTTCAAGTTGAAACCGTTTGAATAACTAAGCCAACCTTTTTAAAATTTTAAGATAAAAGTTCTTCTCTCCTCCCATTCATTTTTTACAGCCTTGTATTTTTTTAAACATCTCAATAACTGCTTTGAATGATGTCATATAATCTTCCTGATAGCAAATATCACATACTTCCCTTACAACCTAAAATAATTAGTTTGATCAGAGATGTCACGTCAGATGACTAAGTAAACAGGACAACTTCTTATCATAACATGACACTTACAGGTAATAGTTACAATTTAAGTAATTCATGTCACCACTGTTAGCAAAATGCACATACAATATTATATAAAAATTATGATGCCTATTATCGATGTTCTGGGCACCTGACACAGGAAACACACCACCAGATCAATGCACTTCACTACAGCCTTCTTAAAAGAAAGGCTTTTAACCAATATTGATGGGGGCTGATTCCAAGGAGCTTTCAAAAAATTCAAGCGCCATGAAGCTTTCCATAGATCTGAGGTCTGGCTGGCAAAGACGCAAAGAGCCATCTTTCCCCCACCCCCTTTCTGAAAGCCCAAGGCAGCTCACTCTCTGATACTACAGTACGAGATGTCACTTAGGAAACCAGAAATCCATTGTCCTACTTCGGGCCAAGCTTATTAAAAACTTTTAAGCATTGTTTTCACTGTATCCATGTTTCCAGCAGGGACAAGGGCAGCAGGAAGCTTTCAGCATCAACCAGCGCAAATCAATTGTCCTGGTGGACATGAAACTCAGGTCAGGGAAAGACGAGCGAAACCTGGAACAGGCTTGGCCCCGAGAGGAGCTCGGCCCACCCCCAACCCAAGGTGTGGCAGAGCAGGTGTCCTTGGCTCCCACTTCTTCAACTTTGTGAAGTGATTCAACTTTTCCACTGGGTGTTGCAATGGCTCTATTGCTCCCTGTCTCCCCGGGGGTAAACCCCAGGAGCCCCTCGCTCAGGGAAGCCCTGGGCAAGCTGCACATTTCACAGAGGGGTGTGTGTGTATTGGGGGCACGCGTGCACGTGTGTGTTGTGTTGGGGGGGTATGCACGCATGTGTGTGTGTGTGCCGGGGTGTGCATGGTGGCGGGGGGGGATGTGCATACGCGCGTGCGCATGCTGGGGGGGATGTGCATGCATGTATGTGAGTGTGTTTGGGGATGTGCAGGCTGGGGGCACAGACAAGGCACTCGGCTAAAACAAGCAGGGCTGAGCAGACCCGCGGCACCAGCAGGGCCCAGCAGCTGCCGGCTCCCAGGCTCCGCAGACGCGCCCACCTTGCGAGCCCGCCGGCCCAGGCAGCGCCCGCACAGGGGCCTGCGGAGCTGCCCGGCCCATTCATTCCGGGCCGGGCGCCCAGGCTGCGGGGAGAGGAGAGGAGAGGAGCTGGGCCGGGGCCGTCGGTCCCCACCCCCCCACTCAGGCCGGGGCTCACCACGCA
>NW_005842106.1:682374-686830 GCF_000455745.1 Alligator sinensis
CGGGCCGGGCCGGGCCCTCCCCGCGCCCCTACAGCCCTGCGGCCGAGCCGGCTCCCGGGGCCGGGCGGGCTCTCGGGGCATCCTGTGTTGAGGGGTCCCTGGCCTGTCTTGTCTTGAGCGCAGAGGGTCGTGAGACAACGGGAGGGGACCGGGACTCCGAACCACCCGCTTGTTGCCTTGTGCAAACCTCTGCAGAGCGGGGACCCCCGAGCTGGTACCTGTTCCGTTGTGGAAACCGCCTGCCCTCCGGACCCGTAACCCCCAAACCGCTTCACTCCTTCCTTTACAAAAGCCTCCTCTCCAGACCCGCAACCCTCAAACTGCTTCACCCCTTCCTTTGCAGAAACCTTCTCCTCTCCAGGGTTATTTGATACACTGTTTAATGACAGTGCTGGAGGGATGTGGTAGCTCTGATGGTCTAGGGATTATATGAGAGGCATAGATTATTTTTTTATTTTTTTGGACGAGTGAACTCTTGTATTGGGCCAACTGCATGACTGGAATAAAGTCAGACAAGCTTTTGAATATAAGGCGTTCCTCATCCAGTCAAGTGGGAAGCTTATTCCAGCCATACACTTGGTCGGGTAAAAGAGATCAACCTTCCCCTTCCCTTCCCCCCCAGAAATCCATGCCTCACATTACTGAATCTTAATTTTCCACGTCAGGATTTATAGACTGGATAAAGGGAGGAGGCAGGATTTTTAATGGAAACTGGATACACACTTTACTATGGAGAAGTGTTTAGATCTGTGGAATACATCGTGTATGTGGAGAGCGAGGGTGGGAAGATGAATGGTAGGCAAGGTGGTAATCGTAGACCCATTACGCTCTCTGGGGCCAGCCAAGAGACGTCATCAAAGCGCGCACACAAAATCATAACGGTACATTTCGCTGGCTAGGTGTTCTCTCTTTTCTTGTGATGGGATAGCAGTGCTGGGCTGCCTAACTGGGATGGAGTCTTAAGGTAACATAACATCCTTCAGGACTACATGCACAGGCACATCAGTCGCTTCAGATAATCTGATCTGACCCTTAGCTGCTCAGAGGAAACATTTATGTCCGCTCATACAAAGATAAAGTAGGGTGTTGATAACATCACATTACTAAAACTCTCTTGACATTTTAAAGGGAAGATGGGTTTCGCTCTGTCTCATTAAGTTGACCCTTCCTGTGATCATTTACATTTTTATTAAAAATGGGCTTCAGTTGCCTGACTTATCAATTCTGCCATTTCTAACTCTTCCCTCACTCAGAGTTGTTAGGGCTTTTGAATTTTCTATCAAAACTAGCTGTTTTAGTATCTACTTATTATTTATTATTTGTGCTACAGAATTTCCTGGAAATCCCAGCCAAAATTGGTGCCTAGGCACCATAAAAAACATACATATATGTGCATCTTTTGTCAGTGAGTTTGTAACAGTAAGGTCAGTAAAGAACATCCATCCCTTTACTCACACATCTCTTAGAGCACTGGTTCCCAACACAGTGCCTGCATACGCCAGGGTGGCCCCCAAGATTTATTCAGGTGCCTACACAGGATTGATCAGATTGATCTAAATACTTTACTATCTATTGATCTAAATACCTTAATATTCATATTGGCACCCACTGCTTTTTCTTTTAAATTTGAATGTGCCTTTGGGCACATAAACGTTGGGATCCCCTGCCTTAGAGTGTCTGGGGATATGAGAGAATATATGGAGGGTCCTGAGCGTCGAATGACAGGAAGGTAAAAATCAGGGTATAAAGGAGTCCTCCATGTGCGGATCTTGTGTGTGTGGTGAAAACTGTTAAAAACCCAGTTTAAGCCTTAGTTTTAAAAATAATTACACAATAATAGTAAATACTCCAATGCCTAATCCCTCTTCTATGTAAGTATATGCCCCCTTGAGAGACAGTTCTAGGAGAAACCTTTTAGTGGAAGCCCCTTGTTAAAATATTGGCAGCCACCTCATTGACTGAATATATACAAAAAAGATAACACACATGGAAACACTTTACATACTACTGTAGCTTTTTTATCATCTTACAAATATTGCATTATTTTGGAGCCAAATCTACAGTAGATAATTCATTCACCTGGCTTTGCTGTTGGCTAGAACTTGTACGGCTTGGCTGGAAACTGAACAAACCTCTGACCATTGAAACCTGGCACTTTCTTTCATGCTATCCCATTTTGACTGATCTCACCTGTTCCTCTGCAATCCACTGATTCTTTCTCACTCCCTGCATATTTCCATATACTTCCCAAAGGAGCCCTGGGGCATCTCCATTACTTTTCTCCTCGGACTTCTGTCAGCCAGCAGTCATAGGTGTGAACCTTCATTTTCCAAAATTCCATCCCTGTTGTTAATGGGACACATACCCAAAGAATCTTGCCTGCTGTTTTAGTGGAAAAAAGATCATTTATCTGGATTATTACATTATCTGTGCAGTAGTTGCTTCTGTTTGCTGCAGCCTAGAAATAGGAGTGAAAAGGACATGTACGATAGCCTTGATGATGGTACTGGCTGTAGGACTAGGTTACCACTGCAAAATGGATTTTTATCTTGGACAAAACCAACAAAGAATGGCTATTCCCACTACAGTCACCCAGGCAGGTGAATTTCTCCCAACCAGAATTATTTGGATACTGTCCAAGAGGTTATGAGACTTCTGATTGGCTCTGCAAAAAGTAATTGGAGTGACTGTTTTCCTGAAAGTTTCACCTCCCTCCCCTGCCAATTTCTTTTGAGCTCTGCCCTGGATTTATCACAGGTTCTCTTACATTTTAGGATAGATAGGCCACCACTAACAATTACTACAACTCTTCCAGTCCTTTTGAAGGTCTGACAGCTGTCCTCAAAGTCATCCAAATGTATTCCGTTATTATAGACAAGGTTCTTTGGCAGAAGTCCGATACCTTTTATTAGATCAACTCAAATGGTTGGAAAAGTTCTTCTTAGCAAGCTTTCAGGTACAAACACCCTTTGTCAGGCTGAGGAAGCATCTGTAGGTGGTCTGTGCTCTGCCTGGATAGAGTGGTATAGTAGCCAGAGGACAGTACACATTCTTTTATTGTATTTGTTCATAAAATTGATGGTCACATAGGACCCAGACACTGAATAATATTAAAAGTGGCATGCAAACATATCACTATGACCACATTTAATCATTTTTGGAGGCTAATATGATAAATGTCAGATTTAATAAATTGTCTTTTCATTATCCATTTCCTTGTCAGAAGATTTATCTTTAAAGAAAAAATGTATATGTGAATACTTGCTATTAATCCTTTTCTATTAGTCCACTTAAATGATCAAAATGAAAGATAATATCCATGTGGAAACTTTAACAGTAGTGTATTAGCATAGTTTTTGACCGACACTCTACTGTGCAGTGTTATTAGGTTACTGTAAGGCTGTGCGAAATTTCACTGGCTGTTTCATTTCAACACTGTTTCGACTCCTGTCAAGCTCAAAACAGCGAAATTGAAACAAAATGAAAGACTTCAAAAAAGCCTCAACACGAAACGAAGGCAGTCAAAACATTTCGAAAGTTTTGAAATGTTTTGAGTTTTGAAGCTGAAGCTGGGCTTGCTTGCAGGGAAAACAGAAAGTAAGGAGAGGGAGGGAGAAGAGGAGGGAAGGACTGCTCTGATATTGACTGTGTAGCTGATCACTGACTTTGATCCTTCCCTGAGGTCCCTTCCAATTCCAGTGGTCTGGGGGAGGGATGGAAAAACAGCATAAAAAGCAGCATTGTTTGAACTGGCCTGCTTTCTGCCTTGGGGTCAGTTACTGAGCTGTGTCTTAAAGCAGCTCAGCAGTGTTAGACAAAAACGGCTATCAGTCATTTCCTACTTGCTAACCTAGCAAGTCGGATTCATCAATACCTTTTTCTTTCTATACCTTTTTGTTTTGTTATTATATTCATTCATTCATTCATTCCTTTCAATATATTCCTCCCCACAAATCCTCTTTTTGTTTTTGTTAGTCTATTTTGATTGGGCATGGTGTGGGTGTGTGGGGGTTGTAGGGACCCTCCACACACTCCCCCCATGGTGCACAGCAAGTGCTTGTGGCCCACGCAGGCACTACTGCCCAGCTGTGGGCAGCTCCAGCCATTGCTGCACATGGTGGTGAGGAATGCAGCCACGCTGGCCTACCTCTATCATGTGGGGCTCCGTGTGGCACATGTACAGCTCCCAGCACTCACGTGCCACCAGGGGACGCCTCACACAATGGAGCTGACTGCCTTCTGTGCCCTTGTTGTGCAGGTCCTAGGACTCTGCTGGAAGTGGAGGGGAGCCCCACCCCTTGTTTCCCAGGTACACACATGGTGTGTGGCTCCATTGCTCAGGACTTCTCCCAGTGGTGCAGAGCTGCACGTGTGTCACACAGAGCCCCAAGTAATAGAGGCAGGTTGCTCTGGCTGTGCTCCTCGCCACCACGTGCAATGATGGCTGGAGCCACAC
>NW_005842106.1:686914-688476 GCF_000455745.1 Alligator sinensis
GGGAGTATGTGGGGGTCCCCACACGCCCACCCTCCCTCACACCCCACAAATGCTGCACACCCACACCCTGCTCCCACAACTCCTCCACATATATAGACACAGACACAACATACCCTATTGCCCACACACACAGCCACACCCCCTCACAGCTCCCAAACATACCCCCCACACTCCACCAGCCCCCAAACAATATACAAGAGTAAGAGTTCATTTTTATTATGCAATCTCCTCTATATACAATATGCAAACACAAATCATGACAAAAATATTTTTGTAATAAAATTAAAATATGTTATAGTAAGTGTTTGACTTTTAGTGTATGATATAGTTTTTTTCTGGTTTCAAGATGGTAACCCTCCCTTCCCAAAAGGAATACTTCTTGAGGCAAGGGGAGGGATGTCTGGTGGCAAAGGTCAGGGGTTAGGGGCAGGATTTCCGGTCTCAAGATGGTGACCAGGGAGCGGGACAACTGTCAAGGGTCAGAGCTACACCTATGGCCCTCATCAGCTCACCAAAACTCATGAAGTGGCCCTCCAGCAGAAATAATTGCCTGTCCCTGCTCCAGAGCTACTCCTGCCTGCCACAGCCAGCCCAGGCTCAGCCTAGGACAGTGGCAGTGTCTGGATTCCCCCTCCCTACCTGGTCCTTTCTCTCCACCCCGACAGACCATTAGCCTGGGAACAGGCACAGGGATGGGGGACCCCTGCTGCTGCCACTGCTGACCCACATTGGGCCCAGTCCCTGTGCAGCCTGGCTGAAGCAGGCAGAAGCAGCTCTGGAGCTCCCTTCTTCCCCAGGACAGTGGGGACAGAAGCAGCGGGAGAAGGGGAAGGGAAGGAATGTGCCTCTGAGTATGAAGGGGAAAGCCCCACATTTTTTTTTAACTGCTTTGTATACTTTAAATGTACCCAACTTCTGCTCCTGTGGGTTGTTGGCCCACCCTGGTGTAGGGGTGAGGGGGAAAAGGAGGAAGGCAGAATCAGTTCTCATATGCTTTCTAAACTTTGGGTTGCTTATTTAAAATGAACATGGGGGGAATTTCTGTACCTGTGCTCATTCCATTTTTGCACAACAGAAGATAACATTGATTAGTTTGATGTATTGAACTAAACTTTGTACAAATTAAGAATGAATAGGCATGCTGTTTTGACCTTACAGTCTCTAAGGGACAAATCCAGGTCCTGTCTTCAGAGTCATGGAGGCTCCTATCTAGTCTGTGAGTGGTGCTGGAGTCTTGGTCTGTATGAAACCCCTCTTTATAGGTCAGGGGAACCCACACCAGAAGATCAGTTGCCGTAGGAAACCTGCTTTTCTCCCTTCTGCATCCCCCCTACAAGGAGTTACCCATCCAGCTGTTCTAGCTATTGGGCTTCAATAACCTTAGTGCAACAGTTCTACAACCACCTGTGGATTAGACGAAAAGATACATTTTAACTTCAACTTCCATATAATATTTTTCAAGAATCCAGGGGTTCTTGGAACTTAATGCTCAAATCCACGTTTATGATAGAAAATTAATTTATAGAACATTCAGTCGTCTGTTTTTGTGCTTCTGTAGGGAA
>NW_005842106.1:688507-689250 GCF_000455745.1 Alligator sinensis
GAAACAGAGGAACAGATTTAACAAATATGGCAGCATGCTATCTGTGGAAAAAATGAAGGTAAACATATTAATGTCTTCCTTAAGACATTATGTTTAACAAAATTATTCATATAATGTTTATTTGACTGCAAGGCAATGAGGATGAGTGAGTAGGAAACAAGACGATCATTAATCTTGTTGCACCTCAAAATTTGAGTAAATACAAGCAATCTGTATTTTTGAAGATGTCTTATTAAATGGGCTAAGAAATTCACATAAGTTCCTATGCATTTCTAGACCAATGATTTTCAGCATGGCCCCCAGGGGTGCCTTGAGAGGCTTTCAAAGGTGCCCCAGGGTGCCACACTGTTAGGTGTGCAAACATGATTTACCAAATAAACCCAGAGATTTCAAACAGGAATCCATAGTGTTAAAAGCATTCTGACCGGTGGGGGGAACCTTTCTGAGTTCTCTGCAACAAAAAAGTTGCTCTATTATTTTTCAGTAGCCAAAAACTGATGAAAGCAAAGAGCTGGCATTTTCTGAGGGGTCTCTTCAGTCTAAGGAGGAGTGCCTTCAGTCTAAGTAGGTTGAGAACCACTGTGTAAAAGAATGTTAATGCAGGCAACCAAACTATTTTAATTGGTATTCGTAGCCACCTTATCATTACTTCCAGTTTACTAGTCTCCCCATTATTATAAATGCTTGGTATAGGATGACACATACAAATGACATCTATGTTTTATGCAGGTGCCCATTATTCA
>NW_005842106.1:689260-694543 GCF_000455745.1 Alligator sinensis
TGTCAATACATTCAAAACAACCTGAAGGAGGTGGACGAAGTTGTTAGGGCTTTTGTATTTTTACCAAAACTAGCTGTTTTAGTGTCTACTTATTATTTGCACTACAGAAATTTTTAGCAATCTTTGCCAAGATTAGTGCCTAGGCACCATAAAACATACATATAAGAGCCTGTGCCTTTGCCTATGAGCTTTTAATAGTAAGCTCATTGGAGAGAAAGATCCATAGTAATCTTCCTATTAAAATGTTAAAAATCTTCCTGTGTATTTGTAACTAAATAACTTTTGGTGCTATGCACTAAATCCAAAACAGGAGAATATAGTCCACAAGTTTCTTTTTGTTCTCTCCTTCCTCCCCCAAAAACAAACAAACAAAACCCCAAAGTGGCAAATAAATTCACAGAAGTTTAGAATATTTTGGAACTATCACAAATACCTCTATTTTAGCAATATAATAATTCATAAGACCCTGGTTATTTTAAATTGAAAGAAACAAACACCCTCTGTCTCAAACCCTAGATCTCACCTACCAATTTTGAGCTGATACAAGAACATTTTGGAGGCATTTTAGAAGATGGCCAGAACTTGACTTATAATGGAAACTCAGCTGGAATACTAAATATGCAATATTTGTTATCATTCATACCATGCCCTTTGAGCTGACTCGTTCAATGACATTCTGTGACCACATTGGAATAAAAGACAACATTAAATTTCCTAATTTGGAATATCTTTAAAATGATTGTAGTAAGTAAGCAGTTGTTGGGAGACTAGAATAAAGAAGCACAGACACTAAGATTTTCTACAAAAAAAAACTTTGCTACTGCTATATTGCTTATTTCACAGAAATTGTGGCAGTGAGCCAGAGGGAGGTTAGGTAGACAAATAGGAGGTGAGAAGAGAACAAGTTTGTCAGCATTTATAACTGACTACTGTGAGAATAAGTTTGTGTGGTATTGGTTTAAGAGAAGTTTTTGTTCAACAGACTTCCTAGAAGCGAAGTCATTTTTGTATGGTGTGCAATGGGGTCATTTGCTCAAAACATGTGAAAAAGGACTATTATGATTCTTAGCTGGCACTTGGTGGTCCTTTTTCAGAAAGCTTCTGTTACCTCTCAGCTCTGTGTTCTTGGGGAACCCTGGCACAGGACGCAGCCTGACTCACAAATAATTCCCCCCATCCTCCCCTCCTCTACCTAAACAAAACTGATTAAGATGCAGTGGGAGACATACCTAAAGCCCTCCAGATAAGGGAGCAACTGCCCTAGGTCTCATTTGCATCCAAGATGGAACC
The DNA here is from genome assembly GCF_000455745.1 of Alligator sinensis. Classification (NCBI taxonomy): domain Eukaryota; kingdom Metazoa; phylum Chordata; order Crocodylia; family Alligatoridae; genus Alligator; species Alligator sinensis. The sequence goes on from NW_005842106.1 coordinate 690,551, forward strand.
AGATGACCATTCATTTATATGGGAGATGGAGAACAGAAAGCCCAAAGCAGAGACTGCAGTGAATTCTGGGATCAGAGAAGCAAGGGAGCACTGCATGATGGGGTATCTGTGCTCCAAATGCTAATCAACCCGCATTTACACACACCCAGCTCAGCATTTATCAGACCAGTTCTAATCTGGATTTACAAAGGACTTTCCCCGCCCCACATACACACACCTTTAAGCAGAAGTAAATAGGCATCTCGGGCTGTACATTTCCCGGTCCCACTATGGGAGGTCTATTTAAACTTGACTGACTAAAACTCGGTTGCCGGGTTAGGGAATGCTGAGGCAAAGAGACCGAGTCAGAGGGGGTATGGGCAACCCTTGAACAGCGGTAAAGGGCTCATCACAGTGTCCAGCCCATTGGAGTCCTGACCACAAGTGTTGTCATACTTTTCCCAGGATGACTGGTGGAAGTTCTCCCCCCAGAAGGTTATGAACACTCCAATAATTGCCTTAAGTCTGTTAAAAGACTATAGTAAGATCTGGAAAAGTTTTGTTCCTAAGCTGAGGCTTGTTCACAACAAGTAAAAATCCAAAACCCTGATGCTGCAAGCTATCTATTGTTTCTGAAGAAACCATGAGATATCCCATCAGTATATCTGCTATCCATAGGAATTTCAAACTGGCTCCTAAGTGTCTGGTTACTCCTTAACCTTATGCTTTCCTGATTATCAGTCAGTTTCTTGAGATGTTCCAAATCAGATAAGCCCTTGTCAACAGAAAAGATAATTATTTACACTATTAAGACTGCTTTGAAGAGGCTGAACTGAGGGTATAAAAATCTGTATAAAAAAAAAAGGCAGCAGTGTGTGTGCTTTAAGAGGAAAAGTCTTTCTGACACCATCCGTAGTTGTTCTCGAGAAGCTGGAAGAAACATATCGTCTCCCTTCAAGGATTGCTCTAAGAACTTTACCTGTCAGCATTGCAACCCGAATGCCTTGGACTGGTGAGATCCTAGCTCTCGCTCTCTCGCTCTTCTTTTCTCTCTAGGCATAGATTTCTGAACCTGAACTGTATCAGTTAAGCTTGAGCTAAGTTTCCCCAAATACTTAGTGAAACCAGGGTAGTATTGTAAAGTTTTGTGTTTGTTTTTCCTTTGCATGTCTATTACTACTAGTACCATTATATATTTCATATACTTAGCAATAAATAATTTTGATAGTCAAACTGGTAGTAACTGGATATATTTTTCCTTCTCTGCTTCTCTTTCCTTTTGTGCTCTGCAGCAACGCTTCTTTTACCTAAGCTAAAGATCCCTGTGAAGACCAAAAATATTGTGGGGTCTGCTCATCAAGAGGCCAAAGATTGGGACGTGCTGAGTTTGAAACACATAAGGGGATCAGCTTGTACAGGCTGATTGACCCAGTTCAGCTCAGACATGCCCTAATGAACTGAATGCTGGCCCATGAGGGTGTCAGCTGGACACCCAGCCGCAGTCAGAGGTATTCTGTTTAACTGTGTGCTTGTGTCTGACTGCAGTTTATTGTTGCTCTGATTGATTGACTCTTGGCATATGAGAGTGTCAGCCTGTCCATGCTGATCAACCTGGCCGGGTCAGGCGTGTCACATTAATCTGTGTGTGTTTGTGTCTATGACTGATTTGGTGACTGGAGGAACCCAGTCCCATTGAAACTGAGTCCTGCAAGATAGCTCCACTGGGGGTGAGGACTTGCAGAAGGGAGATATACAGCTCCGTATAGAAACACAAGTAACATAAGCAGCACATTGACAGAATTACCAAGACCCTAGAAACATATCCTTTATAAATGAGCACACCCCAAGGTGATGGACAAATCTGGTAACACTTCAGAAAAGCAAGGAAAAGAATCTTGATTTTAAAATATAGGGAGAAAACAGAAGAAGAAAGCCAGAAAGGAGCAGAATATGGGAGTGAGAATGTGAAGTGAAGTAAGGGGTACAGCCTCTTCATCATGTCTCCAATCCAACCTTTCTATACGGTCTGCTCCCAATATTTTGCACAGGCCACTACTTCTGGTGTTGGTGTTGCCAGATCTTGTGGGGTGCATTGTGGTGTCACAGGGCATCTCAGGAGATAGATGATGCATTGTTTGCTTCTTCTGACAAACACATTGGTCACATGCATAGAAGCCCCATGATTTCATGAGGAAATTGCATCTTCCGAGACCCACTCTCAGTCTGTTCAGACTCCACCATGTATACCATTTGTAGCTGGAGCCAGACACTAACTCCTCACTGAGGGAAATTCCTCGCTAACTCCATTCAATTCATTGCTGACTCCATTCAAGGGCATAACCATGCATATATTTAAAACAGTGACAAAAAAAGTCTAGCTTCCCATACGGTTAAGGCAATCCAGTTTTTATGAATAGCAGCACAGAAGATAATAATATAGATGGCTTCAAAGCCAGCAACCTTTGACTTATCTGCCCAAATGACAAAGTACCCATTTGAGTTGGGAAATTTGGCAGCTCCCCCCCCCCTTCTGCCTAATATCAAAAACCCTGAGACCCTTGCAACAAGTTGGGGCCAGACCATGCACCCTTTCCCACCCCTGCAGCTGGATGAGGCCAGGCCATGCTCTTCCCCTTCAGCTATATGGGGCTGGGCCATGCCTCCTCCCCCACTGTGGGGCCAGGTTGGGGCTGGACCACACCCCTTTCTCCCACAAGGAAATAGAAGCGTCTCCCCCAGCAGATATTTAGCAAGGACTGAGAACTGGTAAATTCAGTATTTATAGCGGAGGTAAGTTACTGGAAGGCACTAAAAAGTATATCTATACATATAGATGGATGAGTAATATATGTTAGATATATTTTTGGCATTCTATTCTATTATTCTATTACATTAATACCAAAATTCCCATTGTATAAGCTACATATTCATTTGGAATCCACTACACAATGTAGTTACCAATACTATGTTATTTATATGAGTTCATATACACACATATTTGTGTGTGCGCGCGCGTGTGCGTGTGAGAGAGAGAGAGATAACACAAAGAAGATTAGGGCATGGTGACAGCATGGTTATGGAATCTTGCTATGGCTCCTGAGGGATGAGTTTCAGTTTCAGTCTAGAATCATGCTGAAAGGCTGTTCTCAGTCAGCCAAACTATAAATGTGTACCTGGTCATTCTGGCTTGGGAGCCAAAGGAGGCCAGATATGTTACTAGTCGCATTATTTCCTTTTGTGCCATTAGCCGTGGAAATTGGCATGCATTACTTCAGTGGTGCTCAACTTTTTTGATGGGCAGTGCTCAGGCCAACTGCAGGCAGGATCCAGCTGATGGTCCCGATTTAGCATGGGGTAGTCATGGCAGAACTCCATCTGACCATACAGAGTAGGGCAGGGGGTATCCCGGCTACAGCTTGGCCCTGCAGTAGGGAGTGAGAGGGTATGGCCCAACCTTATGGGAGAAAGGGGTGTGGTCCAGCCCCAACCTGGCCCCACAGCGGGGGAGGAGGCACGGCCCAGCCCCATATAGCTGCAGGGGAGGAGCATGGCCTGGCCTCATCCAGCTGCAGGGGTGAGAGAGGGTGCATGATCTGGCCCCAACCTGTTGCAAGGGTCTCAGGGTTTTGGTATTAGGCAGCATGGTGGTGTTGGTGGTGGTGGGGTGGGGGGGTAGCTGCCAAATTTTCCAACTCGTGGGGAGTCCCTCCAGCCAGATATATATGGCTCTGTGGGAAGCTTCTGGTCTGCAGGCTGGAAGTTGAGAACCCATACCTTACTGAAATGGGCTGTTTGACTAGTAGGGCCTTTGACTTTGACTTCTGATATATCTAGAGACAGACAGACAGACAGAGACATGTATATGTGACCAGTGGGGTCCCCCAAGGCTCTGTCCTTGGACCCATACCGTTCAACATCTTCATTAATGATGTGGACACTGGAGTCAGAAGCGGACTGGCCAAGTTTTTGGATGACACCAAACTTTGGGGCAAAGCATCCACACCAGAAGACAGG
>NW_005842106.1:694680-706134 GCF_000455745.1 Alligator sinensis
CTTCTCAAGCAAATCCCGGGACGTCATTCTCCCCCTGTACTTGGCCTTAGTGAGGCCGCAGCTGGAGTACTGTGTCCAGTTTTGGGCTCCACAATTCAAAAAGGATGTGGAGAAGCTTGAGTGCAGAGAAGAGCCACGCGCATGATCAGAGGTCAGGGAAGCAGACCCTACGATGACAGGCTGAGAGCCCTGGGGCTCTTTAGCCTGAAAAAGCGTAGGCTCAGGGGTGATCTGATGGCCACCTACAAGTTTATCAGGGGTGACCACCAGCATCTGGGGGAACGTTTGTTCACCAGAGCACCCCAAGGGATGACGAGGTCGAATGGTCACAAACTACTTCAAGATCGTTTCAGGCTGGACATAAGGAAGAACTTCTTTACTGTCCAAGTCCCCAAGGTCTGGAACAGCCTGCCACCGGAGGTGGTTCAAGCGCCTTCATTGAACACCTTCAAGATGAAACTGGATGCTTATCTTGCTGGGATCCTATGACCCCAGCTGACTTCCTGCCCTTTGGGCGGGGGGCTGGACTCGATGATCTTCCGAGGTCCCTTCCAGCCCTGATGTCTATGAAATCTATGAAATCTATGAAATGTACATAAATACATACACACATACATATGTAGCCAAGTCACCCCCTAGCAGCTGCCTGGATCCTACCTTCCTGACCCCCACTGGCTTCTTAAGGTCCCACCCTGTTGTCTTACCTGCCACAATTTGATGTTATAATTACTTGGGAGGCTGCCCCTAGAGGCCAGGGGAGGGGTGGGGGGGGTTGATTCAAGTCTTAGATCTTTATCTGGACTGAGGCCATCTGGCCTTGGTCCATTTTACTGTGGCTAGACCCTTCCACCCAAGGTCTACTATTTATTTATATGTGTATGGGTGTAGCAGGGTAATGGGAGCAAAGAAGAAGAATGCCCCACTCATTCCCTTCCCCTTACCTGCAGGAGGGCAAAATGCCATGGAGGCATCAAGGTGTGCCAGGGGAATGCAGAGTGCAGCACAGCAAGAAACACGGCCTGGTGCTGCAGCCCAGAAGTCCCCACCAGGAAACTGAAACCACTGGGGAGAGAGGCCCTGTCCAGGAGTGCCTTAGCCAGAACATTTTGCTCTGGGGAGCCTAGGAACCTGGATGTGGGCATTGTTGGCCCTCATTCACTGTAGATGACTCCTCCTCATACAGGAAACCTGAGTTGCAGCTGGAGGGTGAAGTCCAATGCTAATTAGCTGGACAAGCCCAGGAGCGATGCAAAAGGGATGCCAGAAATGGTGAGAAGCCTGCTCAGACACTGGAGAAGCAAGTCTTAGGAGGGTGAGAGGTGGCTAAGTTATTCATATGTCCTTATTTTATTATCGGATGCACTGTGCGAGATACCTGGCAGTAAACCTGGGAGATAGTGTTAAGGCGATCTAGTCCAAAAATGGCTCAAGCCAGAGACACACCCCCTCGCTGAGGTGATAGCTATGATAGTACTGGAACCTGGAGACCTGGCAGAGGGCACTCAGCAATGGGTTTGAAGGCACCAACCAACTAAGGGGTTATTACGGATTGGATGAGGGATACAAAGGGCACCGTTGGGTGCACAGGGGCTGAGACCAGGTGGATTACAGAATAATTAACAGTGTTATCCATGCGGGGAATGGAGCCACCGAGAATGGATGTGCCCTAAGTCCAGGATGAGAAAGTACCACCATGCATGAAAACAACCTCTCTAAGTGAAGCAATGGAAGATATGAGAAAACTGGAGCCTATGGACTGCAGCTTCAGTTCCAATTCTGAGGGATTCCTGCCCCATCCCATGGTACTGGTGACACTAGGGGACTAGGAATACCAGGCTGTAATAGACACTGAGTGTACACAAACACTGGTCAAAGCCTCATTGATCCCAGCAAAAATGGCCCAACCAACTTTCCTGACCAGACTGACCTGTGCATGTAGGGAGAAGCAGGTATACCCATGGCACAAGCTAAGCCTGATGGTGTTCAGAAATATGATAGACTTGCTGGTTGGATTGGTTCCCCAACTTCCTTGTCCTATGATATTGAGCTGGGATTGTCCAGGCCTCAAAGACATCTTCCAGAAAGTGACCAAGAACCTGGAAATCCTGTGTCTCTGGGAAGACAAGGGAAAAGGAATGGTTGGACAGTCAGACAGTGATAACAAGGAACCAGATGAATTAGACATGTTACGTGACCAAACAGGTAGAGGAAGAAGTCTTCTGAAATGTCTACGAAAATAGCACAGTCTCGTGGAACAAATAAATGCTCAAGCCCAAGATGATGATCCAGTGCGCACAATTTGAAGTGAGAGGACATCTATTATACAGGGTGGTAAGAAGGGAAGGAGAGAACAAAGAAAATGCCCAATTGCTGGTTCTGCAGAGGTACTGAAGAGACTTAATATATATAGTTCACTCCTTGCCTACCAGTGGGCACCTAAAACAGGATAAGATGGAGGGGTGCATCGATTAAAAAGATTCTTTTGACCAGGAATCTTTAAGGAAGTAGAGAGGTTTTTGTGAGGCCTGCCTCCTATGTCAGAAGGTCTCTCAGGTACTCCCCAAATGAGCCCCCTTAACACTAATGCCCATAATTGAAAAAGCTTTTGACTGTATCACCATGGATGTAGCTGGTCCCATGGGCAACTGGTGCCACCTTAGTCAAGGGGGGAATGTGCCCCCCCCAACGGCCAGTCAGTGACCGGGGCAGGGGCCCATGGCCAATCTTGCCAACTGGGGGAGGGGGGTCCCCCAACCAACGGCACTCCCAGAAGTGCCAGTGGTGCTTCATCTGGCACCCCCACTCCCCGGCTGGTGCTTGCATGGGGGGCGCCAGTGCTCCTGCCTGCCACCCTTGCCCGTTGCCTAAGCAGGAAGTGCTGCCTATCAGGGGGTGTGCCAGTGCTCTCAGGGGATGCGTGTGCATCCCTGTGCACCACCTACGTGTCTCCACTGGCCGGCCCATTTCCTAAATCTAGTGCCGGGTATCAGTTGATTCTAGTCATCATGGGCTATGCCACCCAGGTTCCAGATGCCATTCCCCTGAAATCGGTTACTGCCCCTAAGATTGCCCCACAACTAATGAATGAAATGGGTGGCCTGAGTGAGACTACCCAAATAAATTATAAAGGACCAGGGGATGAACTTTATGTCAGGAGTCTTAAAGGGTCTTTGTAAGACCCTGCAAATTAGACATTTGAGAATAGCAGTGTACCATCCAGAAACAGATGGGCTGGTGGAGCATACAAGGAAACTCCAAAGGCTGGGATCAACTGCTGGTGCCTTTGTTTGCGATCCAGGAAGCAGCCCAGGCATCTGTGGGGTTCTTTCCATTTGAGTTGGTTTATGGGTATCAACCTCATGGCTTCCTAGATGTGGTCCACGAAGGGTGGGAGAGACAGGGAGCCATAATGATGACCTTCCCAAGTCATCTCCTGAAGCTTTGGTACCAGCTGCAGACCATGCAGAAAATCACCCAAGAGAACCTACGGGGTGGTACAAGCATGACAGAAAAAGAGTTATGACCAAAGGACCATGAAGAGAGAATTCAATCCTGGGGAGGTGTTACTCCTATTACCAAGTAACAACAGCTAACTACTGGACCAATGGCAAGGACCGTATGAGGTATCACAAAAGACAGGTCCCACTGACTTTGAAATAGTGTGACTGGGACAGATGTGAGAGTGACAAGTATACCATGTGAACCTTTTAAAAGAGTGGAAGGAACAGGAGGGTTGGTTGATGAACCCTGACCCTGATCCATAGGAACTAGGTCCTCCATCTGTAGAAGATTTTCAGAACAGAGAGACTGAATGGAGAAAACACCTAACAAGGAACCAACAATGCCAACTGACTTGATTGATAGAACAGTTTCATGATGTCTTCCAAGAGGAACCTAGGTTGGCCCAAGGTGTGGTCCACCGCATACATACACCCCATGGCAAGGTGGTCCGGGAACATTGGAGGCATCTATGTCAAGGGGTACAAGACAAAGTAAGAAAAGAGATCAAGCACATGCTAAGGGGATCATCAAAGAATCACATAGCGAGTGGAGAAGTCCCCTGGTTATCATACCCAAGCTAGATGGCTCCCTATGGCTATGCGTGGACTTCTGAAAAGAGAGTGCAGTGGCCAAGTGTGATGATTTTTCCCATGCCACAGGTAGAGGAAATGATAGAATGGATCGGTCCCAATATATTGCGCCCCTCAATATGACCAAAGGGTATTGGCAGATATCAATGGCTCGTGAAGATAAAGAGAAGACAGCATTTGGCACACTGTGAGGTCTCTTTGAGTTCCAGATGGTGCCTTTTGGACTCCATGGTGCCGCTACAACCTTCCAGTCCCTGATGAACAAAATATTAAATCCACATCAGGGGTGTGCAGTGGCTTACATAGACCATGTTATCATCTTTTCACCTAGCTGGCCTCAACATCTAAGAGTCCTTAGAGCCATAGTCCAGGATCTTAGGAAATCAGGTTTGACAGCCAATCCAAAGAAATGCCAACTAGGTCAGAAAGAGACTAAGTATTTGGGCTTCATGGTAGGTTAGGGCCAGATTCAACCGGTGCTGGATGAAGTGGAAGCTTTACAAAGATATATTAGACCCAGGGCCAAGAGGCAGGTTAGGTAAGGATAAACCTCCGATAATAATTGGCCAGGCTGGCCAATTACTATTGGAGGTTTATTCTCCACTTTTCAGAGACGGTGGCTCCACTCAATGATTTAATCAAAGGTACTCGAGGACAAGAGATAAGATGGATAGAACGCGCTGAAGGGGCATTTGAAAGCACCAAGGATGCCCTGTATGAGGAACCTGTACTATACACACCTGATTTCAACCAGCCATTCATATTACAGACTGATGCCACTGGGACTGCCCTGGCAGTTGTTCTAACCCAGAAGGTTGACAGAGAGAACAGGTCACCCACCTACTACTCTAGTCATAGACTTTTGAATCACGAACCTTGGTACGCCACCATAGAACAAGAACGTCTAGCCATCAAATGGGGAGTAGAAATTTTTCAATATTATTTGTTAGGCTGGGAATTTACACTTACTACTGACCACGCTCATCTTAAGTGGTTACAGTCTGACAAAGCTGGTAAAGGTAATGCCTGAATCATGCGCTGGGCGTTGGCCTTACAGCCTTACCATTTTAAGACTGAGTACCAGCCAGGGAGGAAAAACATTGTCACTGATTTTTTTGCTCAACAACACGAACCAGAGCACTTCATAAGACCAAAAACCAAAGCGAGGTCACCTGTCAAAGATCACTCTCAGGTAAGTCAAAGGGAAAGGGGGACTCACGGCTTAAGTGGGGAAAAAGAATGCCCCACTTGTTCTCTTCCCCTTATCTGCAGGAGTGCAAAAAGCCCCAGAGGAGTCAAGGTGTACCAGGGGAGTGAAGAGTGTGGTGTGGCGAGCAACAAGGCCCTGGTGCCACAGCCCAGAAGTCCCCAACAGGAAACAGAGACTGCTGGGGAGAGAGGACCCCAGATGAGGGGGATCCTTAGCCCCACTTCACTGCAGGTGACTCAAGCTGCAGCTGGAGGGCAAAGTCCAATGCCTGCCGGCTGGACAAGCCTAGGACCAATGAAAATGGGATGCCGGAAAAAGCAAGAAGCCCGCTTGGACGCTGAAGAAGCACACCTGAGGAGGGTGAGAGGCAGCTAAGCTGCCCACATTTCCTTATTCTAGTATTGTACGGGCTGTGGGAGGTACCTAGCAGGAAGCCCAGAAGATACTGTTAAGGAGATCCAGCTTGTCATGACCCAAAAGGCATGATTGTGTGTGCGCTTTGGCACCAGAATTATCCCCGCCAAGTTGCAGGGCATTGCACGGGAGAGTTTCCTGTAGCAAGAGGAAACCCCGGTGCAGGGACGAGTTTCTCGCCTTTTCTGCAGCTTCTTTTGCAGGGTGCATTGCTCGAGTTGCGAGAGGAATGCACGGTGCAAAAGAGTTCCCGCCACCGGTATGCAAATTCGTTCCCCGTGATTGGCTAGTGTTAAATTATTCACACGTGGCGGCTAACGATTGGCTTGTTAGCCATATAAGAGGCTTAAGCAGTTTCCGCTCAAGCCGAAGAGGACTCCACATCCATCTCGTGGGGACTCTGGGTACACGGCAGGGTAATAGAAACCCTGTGTGAGATCCAGAGGAGCCTGGCGGCCTGATCCACCGCCCACCTCTTCCCGTCTTCGAGCACGGCTTTTATAAGACGTATCTACGATTTCTATTTTGGTGGCTCGTTCACCCAGAGCATCCGGAGCTCTGCACCGTGGAGCCTAGCAACCTCCACGAGACCATCTGTGTTGTCTGTATGTAACTGCAACTCAATCAAGTTTTCCAGCTTGCACCACTGCCATCTCGGTGTAAGTAAACAATCTTTAAAACTACCACTACGCGTTTGTGCCTAATTCCAGCTCAACGGCCTTCCCTCTCCAACCCAGTGTGCCCGGGCTGCTGGCCACAGCCCGCGTGCAGCACGAAAAAGGGCTCGGGGCGCTCCTGGCCCGCACACAGCTATGAAGATTTAACAACTGGAGCTAGAGTTGAGGGAGATCGTGGAGCTACGGAGGTTTGGAGCAGGAGTGTAAGGGTGGAGGAGCTCCCAATTCAGTCCCCATAAGGGTCTTGCCATACAGCATCTTAGGATAATGCCAGTTTTGCCAAGGGGCTGTCCAACTGGATGAGCAGTGCTTCCTCCTAGACAGAATTCTACACAGTTTCCCATCAAGACATGGTAGGCAAGTGCCTTGGGAAAATAAAGTGCTCCCTGTTGACACTGGATTTTAGGAACCCAGCCAACCCAACCTTTGTTCCATGTTAGCACAACCCTCAGACCGACCACAGCACCTGCCAGTTGATAATAGGCGAATTTATTGATACAGAGTAAGAACAGAAAAGCAACAATGTAAAGAATCAAACAATTCTATATCTACAAATCCTGGGGCTGTCATCAGAGTCAAAGTACATCTGGTCAGGATGCAGGCTCCACTCTGAGGCTTTCTCTCTCTCTCTCTCTCTCTCTTAGATGTCAGCAGTCTGGAGGTGGGATGCCAAGGCCCACAGCCCCCCTCTAGTAGGGTGCATGAGATGGGCTGCTGGTATGCCCTCGGTCCATGGTGGCCGCAGGGACCCTTCCCGGGGGATGGGGATGGGAACCCCTCTCAAGGAAGAGAAGGGGGAGGACCACAAGGAGAGACAGGAGGGACCCTTTGTTAATCTCAAATCTATGCTTTTGTATTCTCCTTCCCTCTTGAAGACTCCTGATGACTCTTCATCTGTGGCTATCTCTGGTTGGCTGTCTCTCTGTGGTCACATGTCCGCATAGACCTTCCAGGCCTTCTCCTAATTTTGTCTGTTCCCCCAAAACTGGGACTTGGGCCCCCTTGCTTTCTGAGGCCTTGTAGCTGATGCCATTTATCTTGTGTTATGGGACTGTATGGTATATTGTGACAGGGTGACTGAAGCACCCTGCCACAGGAACACCAAGGGGGAAGCAAAAAGGACAAACTTACCTCAAGAAACAGGAGAAGCCACGGCAAGCCGGGACAAGGAAAACACCATGCTCTGGACAATCAGGGGAGCCAGCTGGGGCTGTGGCAGATCAAAGGCTGCCGTGGCAAACTCAAATGCCGGGGTTCAAACCTGGGAGGTTGAAAACAGCGCGGCAAAAGAAAAGACCACTCCGGAGACCAAGAGAAGGCACCACTGGGTCAGATGGGCCGCGAATAGGACGTTGCCACGGCAGACCCAGCTGGAATAAGGGGGATTTAAGAGATGCTGAGGAAGCATCCAGGGTTGGAGGAGAACGCAAAGACAGCGAAGAACACAAGAGGAGAACAGAGAGCGGACAGGAGGAAAAAACTGACCCCGGAGCCAAAGGGAAGATTCTGGCCCCTCAGCTTACCTGGTGAGATCCGACGGGGAGTGTCAATGGGGAGTGCCAGCTGACCAGTGAATCCAGTACAGGGGGGTGAATACAGGGAAGTCTGTACCGGATGAGTCTGGGGTAGGTGGTGAGAGAACACTGGAGGAGGTTACCCTGAGCACTCTACACCCCAGTAAGAAAGGAATTAGAACAGATGCTAGCTCGGGACATCATTGAGGAATCTTGGAGCCCCTGGAAAAGCCCCACTGTGGTGGTGCCAAAGCCAGATGGGGCTATCAGGATCTGCATCAATTTTTGTAAGGTAAATAGTATCTCCTTCTTCGATGCCTTCCCAATACCTAACATAGAGGAGATGCTAGAGAAAATAGGACAGGCCAAGTTTATCTCAACCCTGGACCTAATGAAAGGGTACTGGCAAATCCCCATGGTACCGGAGGACAAGATGAAGACCACCTTTGGTACTCCCTGGGGCTTGTACCAGTTTACCCAGATGCCTTTTGGCCTACATGGGGCAGCTGCCTCTTTTCAGAGGCTAATGGATAGAATCCTAGCCGCACACCAGGAATATGCCACAGCCTATATCGATGATAGTGGTCTTCTCCAGAACCTGGAACCAAGATGTAGGACATGTACGGAGCGTTCTAAAAGAACTGAGATGCAATGGGTTAATGGCCAACCCCCTGAAGTGCATCCTGGGGAAGTCAGAAATGAAGTATTTAGGATTTAAAGTGGGGCAGGGAAGACTAACACCCCTCACGGACAAAGTAGAGGCGATACAGTCCTACAGGTTATCTCAATCGAAGAAACAACTAAGGTCCTTCCTGGGGTTGGTGAACTATTACAGATGGTTCATACCATGATTCTCGGTAATAGCCGCCCCTCTTACAGGCCTATTATAAGGCCGAAGAGAGGGCCGCATAGATTGGACCCCAGGGGCCCAGAAAGCATTCACCAACATAAAAGAGGCCCTATGTAACACCCCGGTGCTGTATACCCCAGATTTCCTCACAAAAATTCCAGTTGTTCACCGATGCATCGGTTGTGACCCTTGGGGCAGTACTATCACAACTTGCCCAAGGGGATGAGAGACCTATAGCTTTCACCAGTAAAAAGCTATCCAAAGAACACACACAGTATTCCATTATTGAGAGAGAGTGCCTGGCCATAAAATGGGGGATTGAGCTGTTCCAATATTATTTATATGGGAGGAAGTTTCTTTTTATTACAGACCATGTGTCACTCTGGTGGCTCCAGACTTCTAAGACAGAAAACCCCAGATTAATGAGATGGGCCTTGGACCTGCAACCCTTTTTCTTTTCTATAGAGCACCGGCCAAGATGACTGAACATTGTGGCTGACTTCTTATCCCGACTGACAGACGGCAACGACAACATACAAAGAGAACGGATCTGGACAAAAGATGATGACTGAGAGATCCCATGGGGACCCTCTGCTAGGAGGGGAGGTGTGTGACAGGGTGACTGAAGCACCCTGCCACAGGAACACCAAGGCGGAAGCAAAAAGGACAAACTTACCTCAAGAAACAGGAGAAGCCACAGCAAGCTGGGACAAGGAAGTTGCCATGCTCCAGACAACCAGAGGGCCCAGCTGGGGCCGTGGCAGATCAAAGGCTGCCGCAGCAAACTCAAATGCCGGGGTTCAAACCCGGGAGGGAGAAAACAGTACAGCAAAAGAAAAGACCATGCCGGAGAGCAAGGAAAGGCACAGCTGGTCAGGTGGGCAGCAAATAGGAGGCTGCCACAGCAGACCCAGCTGGAAAGAGGGGGATTTAAGGGACACCGAGGAAGCAGCCAGGGTTGGAGGAAAATGGAAAGAAAGCGAAGAACAGGAGAGGAGAACGGAGAGCAGACAGGAGGAGAAGACTAAGGGAAGACTCTGGCCCCTCAACTTACCTGGTGAGATCTGGTGAAGAACTTGATCCGACAGGGAGTGCCAGCTGACCAGTGAATCTAGTACCGGGGGGAGGGGAGGGGATGGTAGTTGAAGAGAACCGCTCCAGGAATTTTGGAAAGGAAGAAGGTACGGTTGGAATTACTCCCTGGGAGGGTGGGAGGAAGAAAAAGTTGGTCCCAGTCGCAGGAGGATAACTGGGGACCAAAAGAGAGAAATAGCTGCCTTGGGACCTGTGCAGGGAAGAACAGGGCTAGCAGCAAATTAGACAAAGACTCAGACGAGGGTCCTTCGAGTGAGAGTAGGAACATTGACCTCAGAGGCACATAACAATGTCCAGAACATCAGGTGTGGTGAGTGCAGGGGATGGGGATGGTGGAGCCCTGTGAGGAACTGTCAATATCCTGAGCTTATGACCAATATCTGTTGTCTCACAAGAGCATCTAGACATAGGTCCCATAACATCAAAGGCATGGCAGTGAGACAACGAGATGCTACCATTTCAACCAGGAGACAACTGACTCCAAGTGGTTTGACATCAGCCTCTTACATACATACTTCTTTGGTTCCCAGGCTGTATGTCCTGGTTGTGTTAGACAACCTGTTTGCCTAGAAGGCTGCGATCTTGTGTTATGGCATGTCCCGCCCCTTAAATTCTCAGCCTGTGTCCATCCATTGGCCTTGTTGTGCTAGACAGTAGGCCTGTGCAAAGCTTTGGTCACTGATTCAATTTGGAGGAGATTCGGCCTGATTCGGTGGCTGAATCTCCAAATCTAAATCGAATCAGGAGACCCATTAATCTCTCTGAATCAAATCAGAAGCCTCTGATTTGTTTTGGAGAGATTCAACAATTCGGACATAGACACAGCTTTATGTTTTTTTCTATGTACCTCAAGGTACCAGGTGGCTCGTGAATGCTGAGATGGTGGGGCAGATGGAGCGTCCCATGGCAGCATGGGGGGTGGGTCCCCAGCACACTTGGCAGTGGACACGGAAGTGGACCAGAACCACTTCCGGTCCATTTCCAGGTCCACCACGGAGTGTGTGGGGGGCCACCCCCCCAGCCCAGTGACTGGTGCCTCCTGGGTCTGGGGGGTCACCCAGGGTCCTCCCCATGGCTGATTACTGAGCCAGGGGGTGTGGGGGGGGGTCTGCCACCAAGCACACAGGGGGTCCCCCCACGCTACTGTGGGACGCTCCATCCGCCCCACCATCTCAATATTCACAAGCCATGCCTGGTACCTCAAGGTATCTAAAGAAAATACCTTGAGGTATTTGGATGACTACACAGTCCGGTGGGTGGCGAATTGGCTGGAGGGCCGCACCCAGAGAGTCGTGGTGGATGGGTTGGTTTCGACCTGGAAGGGTGTGGGAAGTGGGGTCCCACAGGGCTCAGTCCTTGGACCGATACTCTTTAATGTCTTCATCAGTGACTTGGACGAGGGAGTGAAATGTACTCTGTCCAAGTTTGCAGATGACACAAAGCTATGGGGAGAAGTGGACACGCCGGAGGGCAGGGAACAGCTGCAAGCAGACCTGGACAGGTTGGACAAGTGGGCAGAAAACAACAGAATGCAATTCAACAAGGAGAAATGCAAAGTGCTGCACCTAGGGAGGAAAAATGCCCAGCACACCTACAGCCTAGG
>NW_005842106.1:706363-708605 GCF_000455745.1 Alligator sinensis
GCAGGGGGTCGGACTCGATGATCTATTGAGGTCCCTTCTGACCCTAACATCTATGAATCTATGAATCTATGAAAACATATAAAGCTGGGTCTATGGTTCTCCAAATCAGAACTGAATCTTCAGATTCAGATTCGGCTGAATCGAATCAGGACAGTGATCCAAATCAGCAAACCGAATCACTGTCCCCTGAATCGGGCTGAATCTGAATCGAATACGGCCAGCTTCGCACACCCCTACTGGACAGCCCATCTGCTTTCAGGGCCATGAGAAGCTGTGTGCGCATCTCCCAAGCTCTTTAGAAATCAATTAACCCCTGCTGTCCATCTTGACCCCTTATAATGCATATATCTATACCTTTAAATACCATTTCTAAGCTAACACTCCCCAGGGAGGGCGAGCAGCAGGAGGCTCAGGCCTCAGGGCCAGTGCTGCCGCTGTGGTAGTGACTTGGTCATGTCTCTTGACAACAAATTGAGTCTGCTTGAAAGAATGCTTGCTGAAACGTCCTGTGACGGCTAAACTGGCATTCAGAGGGTTAAACCTGGTTTTCTGCTGTTTATCTATGTATCTCAGAATGCTTATAGCTAGTAAAAGGAAGCCGTTGTAGTTAAGCATTTCCTGTATTTTGTTAATGCATTTTGCCATAGCTTAAAGCCAGCTTCATTAGCGATGGGGCAGCTAAAATTAATCATATAAGGAAAACATAAAGGCTTGTACTGCTATTGGTTAGTCATATAAGGAAAATTTGTAGTATAGAACTATAACTGGATGCAAGCCAACAGCTAGCTCAAAAATCTATAAATTTGCTGGCGCATCCGGAAATCGGCAGGAGATGCAGCGTGGTAAAGGAAGCTATCATTGCAAAAGAGAAGCTGTAGACCTGGGATTGGTGGGGCGGTGGGTCCTGAGAAGCCCGAAGACTGATTACCAGGGTTCTTCCCGGTACCCCTCTGGACAGCGTAGGTTGGAACGCCTGACTTCGCTGGATTTCATTAGGCTTGTTGTATAGCAGGCATAAAAGGGGATTGCTGATAAGTTGCCAACTCGGAGATTTACTGTCTGTCTTTGTTGTGTTGTTAAGCTTTGCGTAATTATGTGTTTGTTAGATCAATAAACCTTTATTACCTTTTTACCCCGGCCACTCTCTCAATCCCGAACCAACCCACTGCAGGCAGCTGGGACAGCCACAGTGGGTATTTATATACGTACACATGTCTATCTCTGTCTCCGTGTGTGTGTGTGTGTGTGTGTGTGTGTGTGTGTGTGTGTGTGTGTGTATAAAAATATATTTATGTGTACATTTGTATATAAACACAACTCACCCACCCACATACAAACACATATTTATATAATGTGTTAAGTAATACAGAATAGAATAAAAGCCAGAACTGAATCTTGGGCAACTAGACTTAATAAGCAAGTAAAAACTGTAAAGTGTGTTGTTTACAGTGCACTAGCTTAGTCTATTTCATTTTCGCTATTCTCTCACTCCAGAAATCAGTACTTAAATATGTCTCTCTGTGGAAGGAGATATCTGTTCCGAGTGATAAACTGGAAGGACTATGTTTCCAAAAAGTAGATGTAAAATCCTAATATGCATCCCCTGCAAAAGCTAAACAGAGAGATTTCATTTTCTTTTCTTTCTTTTTTCTTAATTGGATATATAGGCACTAAGCTGAAGTCCCTAATACTGCAGCTCTATAACTATGTGAAAATATAATAAGGTTTAGAGTTGTTGGGCTAGAACACCTCTAACATCTCACCAGAAAGATGCATCTAATGGTACAGAACCAGACAAAACACTGCAACTATCTAAATGGCGTTCGCCCTTGGGAATAAATAGGCAAAGCAGCAGCAACAAGACAAGTAAAAAGATTTTTTTCTGATATCCCATTAAACAGCTATTTTCCTTTGCAAGCTTCATTTGAAACCAGTATCATATAAATAAAATGGAAACAGCTATCTTTATACCTCCTAGTGGATTTCTTAAACATACTAAATTTGGGAAATACAAAGTTAAGCATTCTAAATTCAGCTCACAGTTTCACCAATGGCTGGTATATCTGCTGTAATGCTTTTGAACTGCAAATATATACGAGTGGACCCATGAGCAGAATTTGGCCTCAGGTTTCCAATGCAAGCAATACTCATCCTTTGTCAACTAGGTAGTATTTGGTCTCACTGTGCAGAGTGTTAAAGCCTTAAAATATTCTTGCGTTATGACTGTAGGAGTTGTTGTGGG
>NW_005842106.1:708760-715076 GCF_000455745.1 Alligator sinensis
GAAAGAGTCACAACTAAGAGTCTCTTGAGGCCCATCAAAATCAATAATTTTGTGTTACTGTAATTAGAGATGATTCCAGACTAGAACACTTGGCTTGAATCCTATGAACTTTGGAAAAGTGCAGGTCTCATGCGGATTCAAATGGCACAGCTTAGGCATTCAGGGTCTCTGGAAGAGGCCAAATAGGGATGTGTAACAGGGAGTTGAGTCCCTGTTATGAAGAATGGTGAGAAGAGGCTGCAAAGGGGGCTTGGCCTCTTTAAGACCTAGATCTTTTGGACCAGCAAGAGCCAAGTGGGTCTATTGTGCCATGTGCCTGGAAAGGGGAACTAAGGCTTGGAGCAGCTGGGGCCCATAATAAGCCAGGCTCCAAAGACAACTGGTGAATCGATGACCAGGAAAGGAAAGCTGGGGAGCCAACAGATGCTGAAAGCCCAGATAGGTGGTAAGACCTTGCCCTAGGATTCCTTCCACCCTCTGCTTTGGGCAGCAGCAAGACATATCTCAAACATAACTCCTCTTTTTTCAGCAAGGCGTGACAGGTGAGTGGGACTGGGATGTTTCTGAGGGGGTAGGGATGGCAGAATCGACTCTAAAGACAGGGGAGAAACCCCTGCTCTTCCCTCAGGTCATGCCCCATTTGGGCCCAACACCAGCCAAGCAGAGGCTTTGCAGTTAAGGGGAAAGAGGCCAGGGTGAGGCCACAGGACCAATGCCAAAGGGCACTCTTACATGTGCTCCAGGGGTGGGGGATGGGGGTTGCTGCTTTTATTAGAGCAGCTCCAAGAGCCGCTCTGATTAAAGCACTGCAGTGTCTTGTGTATCAGTGTCCCCATGTTTCAAAATGGCAGTAGGGGTGCTTGAACTAAAGTTCATTTGAGAAGCTTTAGTTCAAGTGTCCCCACCACCATTTTGAAGCCTGGTGATGTTGATACATGAGACACAGGAGGCTGCTGGAGCACAATAATGACCACGCTCCAGCTGGAGTATACCTATTCTCAAATAAGACCTTCAAAAGTTCTTGTTCCACCTTAGTTACCACAATAGACCTCATTAGGACCACTTCTGGAAACCTCATGGCATAGTCCATCACAACTAATATATTTGTGTCCTACAGCTTTTGGGTAACAGTCCCATAATGTCTACTGCAGTCCACTTAAAAGGTGTTTTAATTATCAGGAAGGGGACTAGAGGGGCTACTGGTGATTTCCCTAGGGCTAGGAATTATCAGGTTGGACATGACCCACAGTAGTCCTCAACTTCCCTGGGGACCCCCAGCCAGTAGGATCTACAGTTTAACCTTCCTTTGTCCTTGGTTTTCTCTTATCGCTTCTATCAGGTTAGGGACACACTTGAAAATTGATCTGGTGTTTCTTTGAACCTGACAAATCAGTTCAACTTATATTTATAATAATTTTGAATCATTGATTCGCAGGCATGTAAATACAGATAAATCAATTCATAAATAATAAAATCAATAATGATCCAAAAAGAAAATAAATGATTAATTCATCATGTTTCTCTTCACTCTGATCAATTTCATTAATAAATCATTAAGAGGATTCACCCCACAGCAAATTCGCACATAACTCAGGTCTGTCCCAGCTTCTTGTCTTCAATCAGTTGTATCACTTTAGTTTGCTGTAGGGGGGTCTGCTTGCATTCATTGTCAGTGCCCCTTCTCTAAATTTTCCCGTCTCACACTTTACCCTTTGTGGAGTATTCATCTGCTGGATTTTGGCATAAGGTTTTCCTGGTGTCTTCTCCTGGGGTTCCCATCTTCAGGCATCAGGGTATGGGCTTCTATGCAGACCTTTCTGCTCCCCTGCCCTGCACCCTCTGGGTTTCCAAACTGGGAAACTGGCATAGCTGCTTACTCTGGTTCCGGCAGGAGAAATGAACACAGGCATAGATTCATAGATGTTAGGGTCGGAAGGGACCTCAATAGATCATCGAGTCCGACCCCCCGAGATCATCGAGTCTGACCCCCTTTTGTCCTTGTTGAATCTCATCTGATTGGTTACAGACCATTTGTCCAGCTTATCCAAGTCATTCTGGATCCTAACCTTCCCCTGCAGAATGTCTGCAGCTCCTTGAAGAGATTGTTGTCTAGCCAGCCTGGCTTCCTGTTGCACTTCCCTTTCTTCCATTGCATCAGGAGAACTTGTTCCTGTTCCCTTAAAAGGGCCTCCTTAAAGTACAGCCATCTCTCCTGGACCCCTTTTCCCCTATGACTTGCCTCCCAGGGGGAGTGTCGAGTGACAACTTAATTTGGGTCGAGCATGTAGTGACTTCTGTTGCATTCATGCAGAAGGAAGTAACCAGTGCTCTGCCCTTTAAGGACAGCACAGACAGTGAGCGCAAGCTATAGCTTCTTAAGAACACAGGACTGGAAAAATCCCCTGGGTGCATCCAGACGAGCGCACGTGTAGTATGTGGTGCCACAGATCCATCCATGGCACCATGCACTGCATACACTGCACGTGCAGGTGTTCCCTGAACTGCTAATTAGCAGCGCAGGGGGAGAATTCCTGATCCTTTTAACTCCCATGGTGGGTGTGGCTTTGTGACGTCACAGCTCGCTCAATTCTTAAGTCTTGGCATGCACATAAAACTACGGCATCAGCGTCATGCATCACTCTGCTCTCATCAGCTCTGCACCTGCTGGTAAGAACCAGCCCTTTCCTGCCCTTGCTAGGCATAACGAGTAATTGTTTGGCATCCCTGCAGAGCCTCCCGGCTCTACCCCACCATAGGGTCGACACATGGAACTGTCACTTAGCGACAGGCCAGAAACCCAGTGCAGTATGTGGTTCAGTTGTGGGAAAGGCCAGAGAACACCTAAGAGAGACCGAGGAGTGGCATGAGGTTTTCTATAACAAGAAGGCCTGAAAAAGGAAATTTGAGGTGGGAGACTGAGTGCTGGTTTTACTGTCTGATCAAGAGACTAAGCTGCTAGCATGATGCCAGGGCCCTTATGAAGTGATCCACCAGGTGGGGCCCATAGATTATGAAATCTCACAGCTGGACAAGCAAAACTCAAGATAGATATAATCACCCAAACCTGCTAAAGCCATGGAAGAACAAAGAATGATTCTGGATAGCTCCATGCCTCGATGAACTTGGACTGGGACCGCCCAGAGAGGAACTGACCACCCAGCTGACAGTGGAGCTCATGGCACAGTTGACTCCTTACCAGAAGGAGCAAGCACTGTGGATTATAAGGGAATTTGGTGAGATGTTTAAAGAGGAACCAGGTGAAGCCTGGGGAATACTGCACCAAACTGAAACCCCTCCCAGCAAGGTGGTTAGGGAAGCATGCAGGAGGATTCCACACTGGCTACACAACCCTGTCCAAGCAGAAATTAACAATATGCTGGGGAAAGCAATAATCATGGAATCCCATAGCTAGTGGAGAAGTCCCACAGTGGCTGTCCTAAAACCTGATGGGAGCATCAGACTGTGTACAGATTTCCAAAGGGTCAACAAGCTGGCCAAATTTGATGCCCATGCTTAGGGTAGATGAAATGGTGAAGACTGGACAGGCCCAAGTTTATATCCATGCTAACCTCACCAAGGGATATTGCCAAATTTCCTTCACTGAGAAGGATCAAAAGACCACATTTGCTAAGCCCTGGGGTCCGTACAAATTCAAGAGGATGCCATTCAAGTTTCACAGGGCAATGGTTACCTTTCAAAGACTCATGAACACAGTACTAGCACCCACCCACTGAGGTATGTGGCCACCTATATTGATGGTGTGTTCATCTTTACAGTCAGCTGGGGGGAACATCTCAGAGCCCTTAGGGCTGTCCTCCAGGAATTGGAAGAGCCAGGATTGACAGCCAAACCTAAGAAGCATGCTCTTGGAAAGGAGGATACTTGGGTTTTAGCACTGGGCCTCGCCAGACAGGTCCACTAGTAGACAAAGTTGAGGTGTTGTAGACATACCAGCAGCTGGTGACTAAAAAGCAAGCCAAAGCCTTTCTGGGATTGGCTAATTATTATTGGAAGTTTATCCCATGTTTCTCCAATATGATGGTGCTGTTATCAAAACTTACCCAGGCAGGGCCCCCCACAAGGGAACTGGGAAGGCTAGAGCCACAGGCATGACAGATCAAGAGCAGGGGTACAAACTGGGGAAAGGGTTAAAGGACCTGCTGTGATGGTGCAAGGGTTTGGGTAGTACAATTGTAAAGCCCAAGGTTCTGAGCTCTGGCCCTGGAGTGGTAGATGTCTGGGAACAGGTTGGAGCCTGAGGCAGATGGACTGAGGGAGAAGAGAGAGATGAAAAGAAGTATTTAGGAATCCTGGAACTAAGGGTTGGAGTGGTCAGGGCCCAAGTTTCAAGGAGAGCCAGTGAAGTGATGACCAGGACAGGAAAGCTGGGGAGCCAACAGATGCTGAGAGCACAGTGAACCAGTAAGACTTTGCCCTAGGATTCCTTCCCAGACACTTCCCGAATTAACTTTTTGCTTCAGAAAGTAAGGGCAAGAAAGTGGGACTGGGAGGTTGTCAAGCAGGGCAGCGGTGGCAGGACTGACTATAAAAAGGGTGGAGGGACCCTCCCACCTCCCGCTCCAGATCGTGTCTACATAGTATTCCTGAGGCTCACAGAGAAGGTTGTCCCCAAGCACTCCTCATCTACCCACTCTGCTCACACATTCTAAACCCAGAAACGTAGCTGTGAAACTACCCCAAAGGCAACCCTCAGGTCAACTCTCAAAATCTCCATTGCTGGCAAACTTGAGAATTGCCATGAATGGAAGGACCCACAGAGTGGGTGCTATATCCTGGGGTTCAGCCAGTGCAAAGAAGAACAGATGTGTGGGGTGTGCTTGAGAGAGGTTGATTCCAAATGCATAGATGACTTGCTGTGTAGACATAGCTTCAGGGTGCACCATATCTCTGGAACTCCTGGGGTAAGCCTATTATCCACATTGAAAGTCTCTCTACTTCCCTAGGGCAGGTAAAGGCTGAACTCACAAACTTTCCTCTGGTTTAAATTTGCTGCAGCTGCTGCTTGCCCCCAAAGCCTGGTCACTTTGCAGTGTAACTGCAGTCTGGGCTAGGGTGATGGTCACCTTTTCAAAAGGGGAAGGCAGTACACATACCTGCATTCTGCTCCCCCCACCCCGTGTTTGCCCCTGCTGTTGCTGGCATGGCCGGACCAGAGCTGAGCAAAGCAGGGAGCAGATGCAGGCTGCTCTCTGTGGGCTTGGGGCTCCCCGTCCTGATTCCTTTCCCTAGGGAGCCCCACACTGGCTGTGTGCCCCCTGCCCATTTGGCAGCAGCAGGGAGCACAATTCCATGCCACTGTTGCCCCTGCTGTTGCTGGGCAGGCATAGTTTCATAGTTTCATCATAGGTAGGGTCGAAAGGGACCTAAGCAGATCATCAAGTCCAACCCCCTGCCACGTGCAGGAAAGAATGCTAGGGTCAAACGACCCTGGCTAGGTGATTATCCAGCCTCCTTTTGAAGACCCCCAGGGTATGGGTGAGCACCACTTCCCTTGGAAATTGGTTCCAGCTCTTAGCCACCCTGACAGTGAAGTAATGCCTCCTGATCTCTAGCCTGATTCTACTCTCGGTCAACTTATGGCCGTTATTCCTTGTTACTCCCGCTAGTGCTCGGGAGTACCTTGTAGTGCAGGAGCACCTTGCCATGGTGGCACAGCCTGTGTGGGGCTCCCAGGCACAGGGCAGCAGGTCAGGGAGACCTGAGCCCACAGCGGGCAGCCCACAACCATATCCACCTCCGCTCTGCCCTGCACACAAATCTGGGGGCGGGGGATGTACCCCTCCATGCCCTCCACCCCCTGGATGAGCCACCCATGGCTTCATCCTGCTCCCTGCCATGGCTCCTGTCATATTGAATGAAATAGTTTGAATGTTTGTAAAGGTTGCCCATTAGCCAGTTTCAGGAAGAAGATAGGATTTATCTCCTTATCTAGCTCATTGTTCCGGAGCTACGTGCAAAATGTCCTGACTTCACTTAAAGCCTTAATTTAAATTGTATCTTTAGAAGTCTTTTACAAAGAAAGCAAATATCTGAATTCCGAGACATCAAAGCCTAAGGCCTTTTAACCAAATTGCTAAGAAAAGGGTATTTACAGTGATATGGAAGAAGTCTCCCCAAAATGCTCAACAAAGGTAATTTCTGTTGAGTAAGATCCGAGCCCAAATTTGGGAGTTATGATAAGTTGAGTAGGAGGAGCCCACTGACGGCAGCTCACTCAATAAAAACCTGTAACTTACTGTCCCAATTTGGAGGTAACTTCACTTGCAGAACAACGAAGGAAGAATCGCAAGTGTAA
>NW_005842106.1:715401-715979 GCF_000455745.1 Alligator sinensis
TAGCAAAGAGTTTTAAAATAAAATTGTGTTGTATGAATTAAGTGTGTAATCATTGTGAAATCGTGCAATCAGCTAACTACTCCCCCAGCCAGTGCATCAAAACGAATCAGTAAACTGTGTGGGATTTTCTCTATTCCATAACCCACTAGAGACAGCTCCATGTACCACCCTGGCTGGGTAGTGCACCCAACCCTTGCCCCACTTCCTCCCTCACCGTGGGGAAGTCAGTTTGCACCCCGCTTGCCCCATAGACTTAACCTGCAAGGAGCAGCTTTCCAGGCTTCCTGGCTGTGTTTCCTGCCACATGCATGTGTGAGGGCATGCATGTGCATGTGGCACTCCCTGTGTCCAGCTCCCAGAAGCCCCTTGCAGGCTGGAATGCTGCCAGCCTGCAAGGGGAAACCCGCCATTTCCTGTGGATCCCTGCATGAGGATCCAAAGCTGGGACAAATGCTGTCCTGCAGTCACATAGCCCAGGACTGGGACTTGAGATGCCCATTGAGGGACTGTCCTGTCCAATTAGGGATGGGTGCTCTAGTCTAGGCATGAGTAATAGGGGTAGAAAACAGCCTTCCATT
>NW_005842106.1:715989-735163 GCF_000455745.1 Alligator sinensis
TGCTGTTTTCTATTCCTGTATTTCCGAGCCCTGCTGCAGACTTCCTGTTCTGATGTCAAGTCCCCAGAAGCTGAATGGCAGTTTATAAAAGGCTCCATTCAATGTTCAGCCCCTCATTTTCTTAGTGGACTACTTTAAATTGCCAGCACAACCCATCAACTTCAAACTGTTAGTTAACCCCTAGGGCCAGATTGTGTTCCACCTCTTAGGTCAGTAAGTGGATATATGTGCCTATATGCAATCCTATTCTACCCCGCTTGAGCTCCTGAAAAACTGCTAATACAAAAGATGGGTAGATCCTCACCCTCCTCGATGCTTTTCTTTGTAACTCAATCTAAAGATGTGTTACAAAAAAAAAACCCAACCCCAAACCATAATTGCATTATTGCAATGGTTCCCAATCCTTGTGAGATGATGCCCCACTGTAGTAAAGCTGACCACTGTTGTACCCCTGAGACCCCATCCCTGCTGATTGCCACCTGTGGGGGGAACTGGTGGCAATCATCAGCAGAGGAAGTGGCAGCAGTGGCAGTGGCAGTTGAAGTAGAGTTGTAAAAGTGGCTGAAGTGAGGTGGTGCCACCAATTGCTGCTGTGGTTTGCATGGACCCCCTAGAAATGGTTTGCACCCCCCTAAGAGGTGCACATCAGAGTGTGGGAAATGCATTAATGGATTTTCAGGGATGTGAACGGAGCCAGAGATGTGTTCCTAACATACAGCTGGCTAGTCAGAGGAGTACACCCAAATCTGAGTTACTGTCTGTAGGCAATATTCCAAGAGCTAACTGTAATAGGAACATATACCATTATAATAACATTTTGAGCCAACTTGCTCATTTGGGCATTCAAAAAACAACAGTGCAGTGCTGGAAGAATATCAAGCATCTCAAAACACTTATACTAAAAAGCCTTAAGGACCCTCACCAGATCCAGCAATGCCTCTATTTCATATCTCTGCGATTTGGAGCTCAAAGTGGAGCTTGCCAGTGTACTAAGCACCAAGCACCGCCTTTCACGATTCTATTCTTTTAGAGAGATCCTTCTTTGCACAAGTGAAAAGGAAGAGGACCCTGCAGTAGACAACAAAACAATATAGGGCTGTGGTTATTGTTGCAAACATGCACAAGAGAAGTATTAAAATCAAGGAGAGGAAGCAAGTGTGGAAGGAATGAACACAAAGGGCATCAGGCTGTTTACAGGATTCTGAACAGGTCCAATCATTCACAATGCAGGTCTCTGTGAAGGCCTCTGTGTGCAAATACAGGCCTCGATGATGATTTCTGTGCACAGCCAGACCCTAGTGATGGAACCTGTGCAGAACCAGTGCAGTGACCTGTGCAGGGTCAACCCCATCCATCCACAAATAAACCTGCAGATGCAAGTGCCTCTCCCAACACAAGCCCCTCTTGCAGTACTTAATTAAATACAAGGACTTTCTGCAAATGCTTGTTCCTCCAGCCTCTCCAATACCACAGTCTGCTAGCTGCTCAGGACATAGAAATGTCAGTGGTTTCTTGGGAGATGTGGTGGGGAGGGAGACAAACAGTACCTTTGCACTCAATCCCTTGCAGCCCATATTTACAAGAAAAGTTGAGAAGGGAAAGGAACATTAAGAAAGTCATGGCATGCAGAAAATACCATTGCTCATTGGTCAGCTGGTCTGACTGCATTGTTCAGGTTGCTTGTAATCCCCAAATCATAACTATACATTTTAAAAGCTCTAAGTTTGTGTTTTGCACTTGCTGTTGTTCGTTTAGTTATAAGTGAATGAGTAGCAACAGTCATGCCAAACGTTTTTATGCAAGTATTTGACAACAGTAAGCAATCTACACAAGTTAATTATGTGGCAACCCCCGATTCCAAACTAGCAATCAAGGAATTTACATTTAAATTGATATTTGGCAAAGAAATCAACACTTAGTCAATGCAGTTCATAAAATTAATCAGGCATAATATAGTCCATAAAGATTAGCAGTCTCCTCATTCCAGGAGCTTGAAAAAAAGTATAGCAAGCACTTTAAAAATCTGTAACATACCAGTACAAGATGTCCCATGATAATAGCTGGAAAGCAGCACTTGCATTTACAATTGATTACTCATAAATCACCACACAAGGCCTCAGCTGAGCACATACAGCATCACTAGTTTCTGGTGGCTCCCATGACACTGCCTTTGGGGGTTATTTTTGGTTGTATAAATGGGCTAAGCAATCCATAGAGTCTGGGGGTAGGGGGAAGAAGTGGTTAAAAAATAGCTGCAGAAGCTGGTGTTCCCTCAAGCATCACGTAGTTGACCCAGTCACAGAATTTCCTGGCTATGCTTCTGTTATGAAAGGCATGGCAGGTTGCAAATGCATATATGGCATTTGTATCATGATTTGGGAAACAACACCACTTTGCCTTTAGCCTTTCAAATGCACTTTCCACATCCCACACTAATTCTGCAAATGATACAGTACAACTAAGTTTTCTGTGCGACCCCATGCCATCCGGTTAGCCTCAGCAAGAGAAAATAGGTTGAGTCTCTCAAAATAACAGTGGATATTTACACCCTATTGATAATAGTATCAATGGGTGGGAACACGACTTTCAGCTTGTCTGAGCAAGTACAGTAAGTGCTGGATTTCCTTTGAACCCTGATATGATGCATCTTGTTTTCAGTCAGGAACAGGTCATCTAATGAACCCATGGTTCAGCTCCTAGTAGAAAAGTACAGAACTGAACAGAATGTAGGTCTGGCAAATCTACATGTGTTGACAAGTTAAAATAAACTTCACTTGAGGCCACTGAAGAAAGACAAGATAGCTTACAGTGAGTGTACCCCAATCCAGTTCCTAGAAGGGCTCTACTTTGCATGCTACGGAACTTGGGATACATTCACACAAATCCAAGTGCCAGACATATCTATTGGGAGGAACAGGAGATGCAGATAACCTTAGTGGCATGTAAGACAATGCAGTTAGCCTCTGGAGGTAGGTTTACCTGACTGCAGCGCACAGGCCAGAAGGCAGAATGTGTAGATTCCCTGCAGTGTAGATATACCCGTGTCAGGTGTTCCCCAAGCACTTGCTTGAGACCCCCAGTCTTGTACAGACCCTTGGAGTACCCATGGAATCTAATGCAGGTACAGCTTTTAGATAACGGTAAGCCCCTGGTTGCTTGGACACTGAGACTCGGGTTTGTTATTCTTGACTCCTCTGGCCTCTCCTACAGAGTTACTTTTTTCTGGCTTAGCTCCTGTTGAAGAACTTTACCTCTTAAAGAGGACAGTGCATGGAAAGTTGCAGGCAAGTAGCTTTTCTTAAGCAAACAAACAAAAATATTGGTTGACATGAATATATCAGTGTCACAGGGCACTGAGGTGCCTGCTCCTAAAAGACCAAAACTGCCTGGGAAGAGCCCAAAGAGCCAGACAGGAGCCCAAGTGCAGGTTGCCATGGCAACCAGGTAAGGAGGAAATTAGCCTGCACCTACACCTGGTCAGCTGGCCAGAAGGGGCAGGGCCCTGGGCCCATATAAACCCCAGGATGCAGGGTGTGGGGGGGGGGGGGGGGGGGGGGGGGCTGTTCTCTGCTGGCAGCCAAGGGAGAAGGAGACCCCCTGAAGCATGTGAAGGGAAGAGACCTGAGTTCTGCTCCGGGTAATGTAGAGGGGCCGAGCGCACCTTATGTAGCTTGTGTTATGTTATAGCCCAGGGGCTTATGTTTTGTTTGCCGTTTTATAAGACCGGTGGTTTGGGTGAGGCTATTTGGGCAAGGAGGAGGTCTCATTGGGGGCCCACTGCAGCGTGGGGACCCTGGTGCCAGAGAGGGCACGGCGTTTGGGGGGCACAGACCCCGGCGCCAGAGCGGGTATGGAGGCATGGACTGCGGAAAGCCCAGTGAGGACAAGGGGCCGAATTACAGAGAGGCCTAGGCACGACAACACCAGTACCATCTGCGAGGCTTGGGGTGTGGTAAAGGGGTGGCTGGAGCCAGGCATATAACCCTGGTGCTAGGGTGCCCTGAAACACCCATTGTAAAAGGGGTCTGGGAACCCATGGGGTCAGAGAGTCCATCAAACTGTGTCCAAGAGGAGTTAAAGGCAGCCTCCCTATTTACGTCTTTGATGGAAAATATAGCGGGCAAGAACTGAGGGTGCCCATGGGGCCGAATTGGCATGGTCAAGGGGCCTTGGGAGATCATGGCCATCCTTAAGGATGCCGTCCCATGATAACTGGTGCATTGGCCGGGAAGCCGGCCATGCATGGGGAAGGAACCCGTGTCCCTGAGAAGGGGAACGAACCTTTGGGCTAGAACAGGAATTGAGGTATATTTATAGGAAGGCAGCGGCACCACAGCTCTAAAGGGTGAGCAGAGTGGAAAATTACTGCCGCTGGAGATGGTACGGGGAGAAGCATTTGGGCCCCGACCAGTGAGGGAGTAGGGCCAGGTTGGCTATGGCGGAGGCAGAGATTATAGAGGGCCTGAGAGACGAGAGAATTTCACCTGGCTATTGAGGGTAGATGAGTTGCAGGAAAAAACAGCGTTGTTGGAGTGGGAGTTAGAGGTAGCCCAATCCCAGAGAGAACAAGCTGAGGCAAGGGTTGCCACTTTAGAGCAGTGGGTACAAGCAGGCAAAAAGGAAGAAGGCTCCAAAGAGGTCAGGCACTTGATAGTGGTGGAAGCAGAGAGAACTCGCACATTAGAACAGCTTATCATGAATGAAGCCCAGAAGAGCTGGGAGCAGGAAGAGAAGCTACAGAAGATGCAGATGGGGATGACAGCATGGATGTCAAGGTCTCCTGAAGCTTGCGCAACCCAGGCATGGGAATAGGAGCTACAAAAGTTGCAAGTGTCAAGAGGCCTTATAGGTGTCCTACAGAAAGAAGTTCACATCCAGGAGGACCGAATAGAGGGGTTGCAGGAGGAGTTGGAGGACTGGCAACATAAGTGCATACGTGCAGAACACCTGGCACAAGAGCTGTGGGACAAACTGCTTGAAAGCCATACCTAAGCAGGAAAGGTGATCTCGAAAAAGATGGACAAGGTGAGAACCTATTTGGCAAATTACGAAGCACTGCAGGACCGAAAGCTGTCCCTTGAGAAGGAGGCAGAGGCCCTGAATAAGGAGAGTGACAGGTTACAGGCCCAGCTGCAGAGGGTGGAGACAGAAAAGGACCAACTTGGGGAACAGGTACAGCTCCTGAAAGCCCTCATAGAAGACAGCTCAACTAAAGAGGCGATGACGTGCACAGAGGGGGAGCAGCTACAGCTTCAAGTGCAAGCTGCAAAACAGCAAGCACGGGCACTGAAAGCAGAGAATAAAAGGCTATGAGAGGCAAGGGATCAGATTGTTACAAAAGCCCAGGGTCCCTGTGAGATTGAGATGCCACAGGAGTTACAATGCTTTCCGAAGCAGAGCAGAATCCTCAAATGCTAGGGGCTAGGGATATAAGGGAAAAGAGGTTGCGCTGGGAGCACAGCTAGCAAAATACATAGTCGTAGTGAGAGCCGAATGTCAAGGGCAATCCCAGGACTTTGAGGCATTGAAAGAGGTCTTGCGGGAGACGGAGACGTGGCTAGGGACTACATGGCTATAGGACTGGAGGCCTCCGGAACAGGTGAAGCTACCCGTATACCTAGGCCCGGAGAGTTTTGAGAGACAAAGTGGGCCTAGTGCAGATAGAGAAGGGCACTATGACGGAGGGATCCTCGGTGGTAGACCCTATGACCACGAGGGAAGAGATCCTATCTGCACTCATGCAGTGCCTGAACCAGAAATGGGAACAGTTGGTGAGCAACCATGTGGCAGAGATGGACTGAATAAGGCAGACACTGGAGGAATTCCTGGGCAGATATGACCAGGGGGTCTCCACCAAGCCAGAGCAAATCCAGACAGCTGTAATGGGTACAACGGCTATTGTAACTGTGGGGACAAGGGTGCAGTCAAGCACAGGGAGCAAGACCAGGGGCTTGATCCCCAAAGATAGCCTGCAGAGGGTGAAACAACCAAAGCTGAGGAAACGGGGACTACAGGGGGCTCAAAGCCTAGCGCAAGGTGGGCCAGAGAGAGACTCCAGAAGAGGGAGGTTAGCTGAGCCCCTGAAGGGAAAGCAGGCTGAAGGGCTAGAGATGAGAGAGAGGAGACGACCACCCAAGGAGGCCTCAGAGGGAATAGAACCAGGCCTAAAGTTTTATAATGAAGGAGGGACACTAAATCTCACACCGAGGCAAACCCCATCCCAGACGCAGGCTGCATACCCAAACAAGGGAGCAGGGGGTTCCACTGAGCCAAAAATACCCAAACAGGGTGGGGAGCAAAGGCCTGGAAAGAGACCCAGATATATGTTAACAACCTCCCAGGGCAAGTTAAGTGGTGGGTCCTAAGGAAGCTGGTTACAGCAAGGGTCGGGGGTGCGGCCCATGTAAAAGTGTACATGGTGGGGCTGGAGGCAGACCCACCAGCCGAGGGGAAAAATAGGATTTTGGGCGGAAGAATACGTCCAAAAAGTGTTAAGAATGCAGTGGGAGATCTGAGGAAGGCTCATGGATTTGCAAGGAGCTATAGGGAAGCAGGAAACACCACAAGTGGTTCCAAGAGGAGGAACAGGGCACGTAGAAGTGGGACAGAACCGAGCCCGAGTTGAGGGGGAGCAGACACCCCAAAGGATAGAGGAACTCTCCTGGAAGAAAGGAGAAGGTGCTGGCTGCCCCGCTGCAGAGCTTGGGGTGAAAAAAAAGAGACAGCATAATGTAGGAGGACCCCATTGGCCCTAAAAGGCTGGAGGCCCGACTGACTGAAACCACATCTTACCAAGGGTGGCTAATGTGGGGGGACTACCTGAGGCGGGGTAACTCCCATTAAATCCCACATGGTGCG
This sequence comes from Alligator sinensis, assembly GCF_000455745.1. Classification (NCBI taxonomy): domain Eukaryota; kingdom Metazoa; phylum Chordata; order Crocodylia; family Alligatoridae; genus Alligator; species Alligator sinensis. The sequence goes on from NW_005842106.1 coordinate 722,848, forward strand.
TCCTTGGGGAAAAGGTGAGCAGGAGGTGCCTGAAAACCTCCGCCTCCACGTTCAAGAGTTGTCAGGTGGCAAGAGTGTGAAAAGCCTAAACAGAAGAATACGGGGGATAAAGAATGAAGACCCACCCTGGTAAGTTTGGGTCTTAGCGGGGGAGGTGTGTTGCAGGGCACTGAGATGCCTGCTCCTAAAAGACCAGAAACTGCCTGGGAAGAGCCCAAAGAGCCAGACAGGAGCCCAGGTGCAGGTTTCCATGGCAACCAGGTAATGAGGAAATAAGCCTGCACCTGGTCAGCTGGCTAGAAGGGTGGGCCCCGGGCCCATATAAACCCCAAGATGGGGAGGGGGGGGGGGGGGGGCAGGGGAGGAGGCAGTTCTCTGCTAGTGGCCAAGGGAGAAGGAGCCCCCCCCCCGAAGCATGTGAAGGGAAGAGGCCTAAGTTCTGCTCCGGGTAATGTAGAGGGGCCAAGCGCACCTTATGTAACTTGTGTTAGCACAGGGACTTATGTTTTGTTTGCCGTTTTATAAGACCGGTGGTTTGGGTGAGGCTATTTGGGGAAGAAGGAGGTCTCACTGGGGGCCCACTGCAGCGTGGGGACCCCAGTGCCAGAGAGGGCACGGCGTTTGGGGGGCACAGACCCCGGTGCCAGAGAGGGTAAAGAGACACGGGCTGTGGAGAGCCCAGTGAGGACAGGGGGCTGAATTACAGAGAGGCCTAGGCATGACAACGCCAATACCATCTGCGAGGCTTGGGGCGTGTTAAAGCGGTGGCTGGAGTCAGGCATATAACACATAAGGCTAGGGTGCCCCGAAACACCCATTGTAAAATGGGACCCACAAGGGGTCCGGGAACCCATGGGGTCAAAGAGTCCATCAAACGGTGTCCAAGAGGACTTAAAGGCAGCCTCCCTATTTTATATTTTCCATCAAAGACATGGCGGGCGAGAACTGAGGGTGCCCATGGGGCCGAACTGGCATGGTCAAGGGGCCTTGGGAGATCATGGCCATCCTTAAGGACACCGTCCCGTGACAATCAAGTAGTCTTTGGGCCCCAAAGCCCAAGCAGTCTCTATTGGGAAACAGCCACCTCTGTTCTCTCTCAAACTGCTGAGGCTCCTTTCCTCCTGCCTTTCTTTCTCCCTCCCCCCTGTATTTCTAGGAATCTCTTTTTAAAGACATGCTTTTATGCTAGGGCTCTTTTGATGTCCTTTCTGAGTGCCAGAGACAGCAGGCAGTCTCCAGGTGCTGGGATTTGACTCATAAGATCATAATAAAGTAGGGCTGTACGAGACCTCAGAAGATCATCTGATCCAGCCCCCTGCTCAAGTCCAGATCACATCCAACTAAACCATCCCAGCCAAGAGTCTGTCCAACTTGCTTTTTAACATTTCCAGGGATGGAGACTCTATGATGTCTCTCAGTAGACTGTTCCAATGCTTGACCACCTTCATAGCCAGAAAGTTCCTATTGGCCTCCAACTTAAATTTTCTCTGCTGCAGCTTGATGCCATTTATCCTAGACCTGCCCTCTACAGCCACAGAGAAAAGCCCATCTCTATCTTCCCTGTAATCACCCTTTTGGTATTTGAAGACTATCAAATCCTCCCTCAGTCTTTTTCCTTTTCTAGACTAGACTAAATCAAATAGTGTTATGGTGGGTCTTCATGGGTATATTGGCTCTTGGTTCTCTTGACAGCCAATTCCCCCCCACAACCTGAGACTCCTAGTGAAGACTTTTACAGTTCTGTTTCCAAACACACAAACCCATTCTTTCCCAGTGTACAAACTAGTCAGGGAAACTGAGGCATGCAACATTATTATAACATGAACATATTAAACCCAGAAATATTACCAACAATACCATAATCTGTCACAACTTCAGTCTGAATAAGACTACTCAGTATGCAGTTCAATATGAATTAAATCTGGACTTGATAATTTGAGACGTCTTATTACAATATATATTTGTATATTCTCTACTTAAAGAAGAGCAAGAACCTTCTTTACTTTCCCCAATAAAAGTTTAAGAACAGAATTGTATTTTTTTTAATTGGCTCTATAAATATAGGCATAAAAACTTCCTATTAATTTTTTGTGTAAAAGGTGACACAGCATGCTATTTCACTTCATGCAATTAAGACATATGAGTTTGAATTTATCTGAGGATAAACCTGAGCAAGGAAGGCTAGAAATCCTTAATTTAACAATAAAGCATTAGATCACAAATTCCAAAGAGGATAACTTGTTGCCTTATGATCTCTTCAAGTAGAGTTAACATAAAGATTAGCCTTGATAGAATTTGGCAAAAACCCTTGGTGACAACAGTGGGAACAACAGGCAACTACAACTGCTTCCTTCTGGAAGCTCATTTCCCACTCGGGAACATAAAGGAGATGTGTTGATCTTAAGCACTACTCAAAATTAAAGCATGAGGAATTGATGCATAAGTGATAGTTGCAGCATGTTGCAAGTCAACCAGCATGCAGAAAGAGACGTAGTTCAAAATATGGCAAATAAAGGGACAAACTTTGCAGAGCAGTACCTTGCAGTCTAACTTGCTTAGAGAGACATAAAGGAAGAGATCACCAACTGGTGTAAATTGTCAGACTGACAATTCATATTAGCTGAGCATCTGTCCTAAAGAATCTCATTGTGCCTTCACTGAAGTAAAAAATAATTTTAGTAATTTGAACTGGGGATACTTGGAGCCCATTGCTTATGTAAACAATGCCAGTAGAAAATGCTTGGAGATTTCTTAATACCCAGCTTTTCTATCGCTGCCCATTATGACACCCAACACTACTATATTGAACCTATCCATTATTATACTGAAGATGAATGAAAGGTCTAACACCCCTTCAATTCTGAATGGCAGACTACAATTCCACAAATTCTATATTAAATAATAAGGATATTTTAAAATATACTAAGTAGTATAAATAAAATGTCAAAAAAATCTCATGGCTTAGCTGAGATTGGAAATTTATCTTAAATATCAAATAAATCTTTAGATTTCCTTTATCTTACAAGAACAGGTTCTTCTTGACATTTCTAATTCTTCCTGTGAGATAAACTATATTTTGGTACAGCCAGTTCTAATTCAGGCCAAACCAGAGCACACAGCAATTAATTTGAAAGTTAGCAAACATGACAATCAGCTTGACACAGTTAACCAATTTTTTTTTCTGAACTTCAGAAACAACTTTGAATTTACTTTAAATTTTGGATGAAAGTTCACTTGAATCAATGTTTGTTTTGTTCAAATTGATTTGGAAAAAAGTTAAAGTCTGGAGAGTTATGCACTCTTTGAAATATTCATTCTCTTTGTGCAAAGTTAAGTTGGAAATCCTTTAGAACAGGTTTTATGGAAAGATTTTAATTACTTCATGTTTGTGGTCAGGCCAGAAATAGCATATGTAACTCATGATTTCAATCTCATCTCATCTTAAAACAGAGAGCATTTGAAAAAGTGGTTGGGATAAGTGTAGTTTAAATTAGACAAACTTCCTTGAACACCACAAGCAACACGGTTCAAGTAATGGCCAAAAGGTTCAACCTAGCTTTTGCTTTGCCCAAATTGGCAGTCCTACAGTGACATTTCTCTATGAACACCACAGAGAATTTAGAAGGTGATGGGACAGAGGGATGATACTTTTAGGGTGCAGACAGAAGTTACATTTATTATATGATCAGCCCCTTGAAAACACTCTACAGCTGTGCCTTGACAGAAGTGCACAGCTGCAGAAAGCTTAGAAGTCCCCAATTGTGCAACAAATTAACCCTCATTATATGAGGGTTCAGATGAAGGTGATCCAAAGCAGAAAACCTTCATTAACTTCTGTCTTTTCTGGTGGCTGGTCTGATGCAGTCCAGCCCTGCCTCAGGTGCTGTTTGCACAGTAGGGTGGGGGAGGAGGTAAGTAGGGGGTGCTCCAATTCACTTGCCCCCACTCCAATACAGGCTGGGCAACCCCAGCCCAAATTCCCTCCCCTCTTTTCTCCTCCCCTCCCATCATGCAGTTGGCACCAGAGCTGGGGCAGGAGGGAGGGGTAAGGGACAGAAGCTGTACACATGCAGCTCTTCCACTGGATCAGATCCAAATTGGAGCTTGATTCCCCCACGCTTCTGACCCAAATGCAAGTTTCAGGAGGGGGTCAGGAAGGCCAGTTTAATTCATGCTGCTTTCTGTGAAGTATCATGAGTTAGACCAGGGAGCTCTACATCTGTCTGCAGCCTTAGGCCCCTGACACATGCTACACTTAAAATGTGACTAACTGGTTAATCCTATCTTAAGTAGCAATCTGACACATTCATTCAATTAATGGTGTAATAAAACAAGGAATAAGGCACAAAATTGTTACACTAATATGCCCTTCAAGACTCCGTGCTCTAGAGGTTGGGAGCCCTGATCAGCTGATGTGCTTCTAGACAGGGGAGAGCCTGGAGCCCTTGGCACCAATGTGTTCCCCGAACTGGCAGTACCTTTCAGATAATCAGGGCACCCAGCCAGGGGATTCCATGCTCCCCCTGCACTGGCACTAAAACACAATGGGATCTAATGCTCAATCCTACAATTGTGCCTCCTTCCATGCAAGTGTGGCATGTCAGGAAGTGGGATTGTTGGGATAACGCATCAGATTCCATTTTGCCTTAAATCAAATGTCTGTCAGTGGTCTTAGCAAGGGCCCAAACTTAACAAAACATTCAAACTTGTAGTTCAAAGGCTGGGGCTGTTCCTTTTAGCTTCCAAAACCAATCTCTATTCAAAAGTAATAAAAGATATATTCTGTGGACCAAATTCAGAAGTCACAAACTGTCAATTCCGTGGAGTTGGGTAATGAGTCCTCTTAATTTGTGCTCACGTGTGGAGGGGGATGGATCTTTCCTGCTGACTGAATTACTCTGGTAGCTTTTGCATTGTACATCAGTCTTGCAAGCCAGCATTCCTCAGGTGAGCAAACAGAAACTTCATATAATTACCTGGATTCTGAATCTCTGAAATCTCTCCAGCCTATGCTTTAACTATGCTGATTATTACACAATTGCAGTGGCATAACTAGGGTGGGGCACCTGGGGCAGCTGCCTTGGGTGCTGACTTGGAGGTGGGGCAGTAAAAAGAATCAGCTGTTGCTGAAGCTGAATTATTCTGCTGCCAATGCAGCAGCAGCCAGAAGTCAATGCTACCCTTGTGTGGCAGCTGCCTCAGGCACCTGGCCATGCCGTCATGCTTCTGCACAATTGTTTCCTTCCACCACCTTGGATGATTAATATCCTAGTTTAAATGGAGGAATTTTGTGTATAAGCTGCCTTCAAGTTGCCTTCAATAATCTTGTTTAAACAAACAAAGCAACCAAAATCTCCCATCACATGACAATCAGGAATTGTTGCTTTCCTAAGCAGGATTCTGTTAGGACGGAAAAATGATTTCCTAGGGATAGCTTTTAAAATATTATTTGAAGTAAAATGATAATGGCATGTAACTCTACAAAGCTCAGCTGAAATCAGTGGGGAATTCTCTTTAAAAATGGATTCAAACTGTGGTTCTATATGGTAAAACATATATCAATTCTTATATGAATAGTATAGCAAATTAATCTGTGAACAGTGATGTGCCCCCATTACTGTTTAGCTGCTATGCTATTTGTCTCTGTGATCCAAACAGGATTCTTGTCTTCCTTCATGGTTTAATGCTGCCATTATTTTACATATTCTTCTCATTTCATTGCTCTCCCCAAACTTATGATGAAAGTAGCAGGGAAGAGAGGTGGGGGAGGATATATCAAATGTAAGATCCTTGCACATCTCTTCACAATCATCTAAAAGGGAGGGACAGTAATTTCCCCACTCTTCTGTTCTCCTTAGATAAGGCCCACAAAACTGGCATGCCTGTGGAAACTATTAGGGTTACCTGTCCTCTCCTGGAATAAGCTCAGCCCTCAAACCCTAGCATCTGAATGGATTACTTTTATTAAAGATGTGTTGTCAGGGGATAACTCCTGGCTGTAGAGTCTTAAATTGTTCTCCATGTATCTGGAACTCATTTGAACTCAACAATAATGTGGAAAAGATTCCATTTTACTTTACCCTCAACAGGTAATGATAATGGGGAATCACATTCTTGCCGATACTGGAAAGACTACACATGTACACTTGGTCTTTGCTTTACAATCAATGCAGTGACTCAGCCCAGAGCTATTTACATGTAGTTGCAATGTAATTGCAAATGTTCAGGGTTAACTCATTTTTCAACCATTAATAATGGCAGCTCTTATTATAGCGCACATTAACTTTTAATGCCATTTTGTAAATATATTTACCAAGGACAAGAAAATGCTTTTGAAGCATTTACCAGAATATACTTTTGAATGGGGAACACTAATTGTTACAACGTATAATTCTCCTCCTCAGTTCACACAGGAAATAATATGCCAGTCTCTTGACCCGTCATACCAATGCTTCTTTTAAAACCAAGCCATTTGAAGAGGTACTAGGCTATTTCCTGGATCTTAAGATCAAATTGTAAAATATGAATTACTAAGAATTTGTTCATGAAACCTGAATTTAAGATAGCTTTGAGTCAATCATCAAATATATTCATTTGGGATGGCATGTTACAATGCTATCCATAGTGCTCCAAAAGTCTTTCTAACTATCTTTTCATAAGGCACAATCTGACTAAGTATTTTCCTGATGGACATTTTATCTGACAGAATTTATGAAATAATTAGAAGACCCTGAGTGATGGTGTTTATCAAAGATAACAGTAGTCACTAGTGGGCACATCTACACCTACCCCTACGGAACCATTATGACAGCGTACTAACAGCCTGTACTGTGCCACGTATGTGGTGCACAGTTGTTTTTAGCTGCTATGTTGCTGTAGCAATGCACTATACTGAGGGAGCGCATTGTTATGGTGACGTAGTTGCAGCATCATGGTTTTTGCTTGCCGACACCACTACATCGCTGTAACACGTTCCTATGATGATGTAGCATCATGTATAGATGCACCCACTACGTACTTTTGGTATGACTAGAGTTGACTTCAAAAGATATTTTCCTATATCATTTTGGGATATCAGCCAGAATTGCAGCCTACCTCAAAATATGCACAGTACATTAAAGTTACTAAAATATTATACATTTGATCAGGTTTTGAAATAGGCCTACTTTCAGACTAGACATCAGGAGGCGCTACTTCAGTCAGGGCGGCTAGGATCTGGAACCAACTTCCAAGAGAAGTGGTGCTGGCTCCTACCCTGGGAGTCTTTAAGAGAAGGTTAGACGAACACCTTGCTGGGGTCATTTGACTTCAGTACATTTTCCTGCCATGGCAGGGGGTCGGACTTGATGATCTGCTCAGGTCCCTTCCAACCCTACCAACTATGAAACTATAAAGGCTTCTGGCAAAATTAAATGTTATCACTCCATAGAATTCTCTGGATCGTTGAAAAAAATGTTAAAAAGGAATGAAATATACAAAGTCTAATTTTACTGTCACCCACAAGATGGTGCCACTTGCTAAGCTTACAGTGCAGTTCTATTCTGAAAACTATATAAAGTGACAATTATTAAATTGATCCCTTGGAAAAGGGCAATAGAGCACAAAAAGTCCCACTGAAGCTTTTAAAAGCAGGGTTTAAGTGGGATTTAAATTATGTATCATCATTGTGCTGGCTCTCTGCACAAGAATCAGTTTTACCCCATGTGAATTTAAAGACACTTTTGTCATGAGAGTTAGGAAATATACGTTTTACTGAATTTTATTCCTGTTAATTCTGCAGAGGTAACACAGCTAAAAGTGGTTTGGTTTCTGTGTCCTGTGTGTATCATCAAAATAACTGTTTGCCAAATTTTAAAGAGTTACATCTGTGCAAATGTATTGAAAATAGAAGAACTACCCATCAGTTAAAAAGAATGGGCTTCCATGGGTTTTACTGGGGACAAACTTTGGCTTACAGAATCTTCATTACAGATTATGCTTAATAAAATGGAGAAAGAAAGCTGATTTATTAGGTCCTTACAAGGTTTACAAAGTTTGCTGTTAAAAATATTTTTACTTTTTAACTGGATGCATATGATTTGAAAGTAACTGAGAGGCAAAAATATGTGCAACTCAACAGTGCCATGTTTACATTATATTCCAGAGGGTTTGTAATGTACTAACTGTTGTTCATTAGATTACACATTGTAATCTAATTAGATTACACATTGATTACACAATACTGGTAACATTAAGAAACCTAAATCCCAGTGATAATACAGAAGATTAAACTACGTTAAAAGAATGTTAAGCTTAGAAAGTCAAACACTCAAGAGTGAAGAAATGCCAAAATTAATGTCCATCTGCACTTTTCTGCCTCTAATTCTCACCAAATGTTCCACTTGCCTTCCATCTCCCTTCTAATCCATGCCAATCTATTGATTTACTTTAAATGCAATTGAAGGATAAGAAAAGCAGATCTTTAACTAAAGGCTGTTAATTTCAAAAGGGTGCACTTGGATAAATAGAAGGAAAGAGTTAACAGGAGTCAAATAGAGTGAAAAGTTCCAGCGGAATATGGAAGATGCCTGAAGTTTTCTCAAGTCCAAGGTTGGCTTGGAATCTATATCCCAAGCAAGGGATAAAATTTTTCTGAATGAACAGCTCCATCAAGGATCTATCATTATAGGTGAGCAGAGACCCTTCAAGATGTTGCTTTCTTTTTTCCACAATTATAGGAAAAGTCAGAATTGGCAAAACCTAACCTGAATAAAACTTTGTAAAGGATGCTAAAACAAATAGCAAAAGGATCTTCAGCCACATAAATAAAAAAAGAGCAAGGAATGAGATCACTCTCTTGTGAAGATGGGGTGATCCAGGTATGGCCTCAAAACTAAATGAATATTTTAAAGTTTTTAATAAAAGGAAGATGTTGAACATAGAGAAATAATGGACAATGGAATGAGGGAGTAATCAAAACCAAGATATAGGGAAAATGCAGAAAGATGGGCAAAATCAAGCTGGGGCATTTCCCAGAAATTATTCAGAATTCTGAAAGCACTGGCACATGAAATTGGAGCGCTCATATAAAAGATTTTCAATATTTCTATCAGATTGGGGATAAGAGGAGTGTTCATTCTGACCTGAGAATAGTAAATGTCATACCTATATTTAAAGAGAGAAAAAAAAATCTGAATAACTACTAGCCTAGGAAGACCTAGGACAAGCTGGACCACCAACTTCAAACACTGGGTGAGATTAAAACTGATTGATTGTACAAGGATTACAAAAGACAGGGAAGAATGGAGGAAAGATATTGCTACATCAAAGGTTCCTCAATGGTCTGTGTGGCCTCAGGACTGATTTGACTTGACTTGACTTGAGTTGCCGTGACCGGTCTCCTAGTTTGATCTCAGAAATATGCAGGGCTATAAACAAATGTTGAAGAAAGAAGAAAGTCTCGGAGATAAATGGAAAATGGGGTAGAATGCAAAACAAATTAACAAAAATAGATCATGCCAGACTAACGTAGTATCTTTCATTGATAAGAGGACTGACTTTTTATAAAGAAAATGTGTTAAATCTCATGTATCTAGATTTCAGTTAAGAATCTTATATGGTAGCAAATGGGAAATTATCAGCAAAGTTTAAAATGAAGAGAAATACACTGAATTGTAAAATGGGTAATTAACAGTACAGGATTATGACCTGCTAAGGCCCTAAGCTACATCTAGTTTAAGAGGCCCCATAGGATAAAAAAAGTAATCCAATGTATGTGTATTTTTGTCATATTAGAATGAAAATGTCCATATTTTTAGAAAGTCATTTTCCTGTATCTCCTTTATTTACCAACTGATTATTATAAAACTTGATATTGAGTCAGTTTTTTTTCTTATTTAGAGGCCCCTCATATTGTGAGGCCCTAAACTGTAGCTTAAGTAGCTTAAGCTTAAATCTGGCACCGGTAAGGAAGAATGGGTAAAGTGGATTTGACAACAGGTGGTATTGGAAAGAGAAGAATCAGGCTGCAGGAAAGCTATAAATAACTTTCCTTAGTGTTCTTTATAAATAACTTCACTCCCACCTTATTTACTGTTTTCATTAATGAGCTTGATAGAAGAAGCGAACAGAAAGAACTGAATGAGTTTGAGGACAGAAGTACTAAAAATGGCATGAAAGGTAAGACATTTGGTGACTAAAAATACCTTGCCTATTAGTAAGTGTGTGTCAGCTGTAACCACGGAGGACAACCTGGATACACTAGCTAGATCAAAGGATGACTTTGAGTCAACCACATGATACAGCTATGGAAAACATGAACATATCTATCAGGGAGCACTGGGATCCAGACAATTGGGGTGTGACCCTAGAGAGTCACCACCCAAGGGAGCATGAGCAGATAAAGTCCACACTAGAGTCATGAGGCCAGGAACAGGCAGGTCAGGAGGTTGAGATCTGTAATGAACCAAGAAGTGGGAAGTCACTGAGGTAGAGTCATGAGCTAAGGGGGTCAGTAGAAAGCAGAGATCTAGAACAGAGAGGGAGTCTGGAGCACTAAGCTGTAGCTGTAGCTATAGGGGACCCAAACCTGGGCATTATTAAATTAAAGCCACAAACCAGGAGCCAGCTGTCAAAAGGCAGGGTCTGGACTGAAATTAGGAGCTGGGGTGGGTGGGGGGAGCAGTCAGGTGCCAGGAAGTCTGAAGCTGGAAGCAGAAAACCAGGAACCAACGGTGAGGAACAAGGAATCAGAAGCCTGAGGCTAAAGAGGGAGGCATCAATCCTGTTGAGTAACCTGCTGGGCACTGAAAGAGCTTCTTATAAGCAGGCAGCAGGGCCCATGAAGGCCACTAGGGGCAGCTGGAGGCTGTTAGGTTGCTGGCAGTGAAGTCCACTCTGGTAATAGGGGCCAGGCGGGGATGAATTAACTGGTCTGCTGCCCTGACTTCTAACAGCATCCTAAGAATGTCTCAGAAGTATTTCCAGTAGAAATTGGGAAATATTAATGTCACCCCACAAGGCCATGGTAAGATGCATTTGCACAACTGCTGTTCCCATCATCCCTGTTCAAGAAAGTTGAACAGAATGAGGAATGTAGGCATAGGTGTTTCTAAGAAGTTCAGTGGAATAGAGATCGGATCTTGGGAGAATGGAAAAGTCTACAATGTTAGTCTAGTAAAATGAAGGTTAAGAAGGGATATGATTGCAGACTATAAATACATTGGGGCGGTAAGCACCAGAACAATGTTGGCACAATGACAGTTGGGTATAAATGTACTAAATAAATGTAGGATACAAATTAGATGGCAGTTTCTAATCGCTAGAATAGTGATTGGAACAACCTTCCAGTCACAACAGGGGGAACAGAAAAACTTTTAAAATGGAGCTCGGTGACTTGATGCAGGGGATTACATAGTGCGCTGCATGTGGCTATAAGTGATTAGAATAAATGACCAGATGGTCCTTTCCAATTATATGTTTCTAAACCACTTCTGCTCTCTTCTACTTCTATTCAGCCCTGTCAGCTCCCATCTCTTCCTCCTTTGCTTCCACCCATCCATCCCCTCTGTTCCGTCTGATATCTCTCATGTCTCTTCTCCCCTATCTCGAGTTCTGTACATTCCAGTGAAGCTATTTTTCCCTTGTTTTCTATGAAGCCTGGGCATCATCGCCAGGGGAGGGGGTCATGGGAAGAATCTCCCAGTTCCAGTTCTTGCAGCATTTCCTCAGCTGCTGGCAGCAGCAATTGCAGGGAAAATTCTAATCGGCATGTGGTGGACTTACTTGCTCGAGCCCTGGTGCATCCCGGGCTCGAGAATTCTCAGCTCTGATTGGGGGAGAGCGGAGAGGAGCTGGTGCCGCCCCTTTCCCGAAGGGAGGGACCGAGGAGCTCCTGGACCAAGTTTGGACCTGCAAGCTGCAGGTCTGCTGGACTTCAGGGGATGGAGCCCCCTGAGGGTATAAAAGGAGTGTTGTGAACCCCACGAGGGAGGGTGAGAAAAAGGACGTTGGCAAGCGAAGAGTACGAAGAGGGCCTCCACCAGGATCCCTTCTTCACTCCAGTGGTGTGCAGATCAGCACATGGGGCTCAGGCTCTGGGAGCCGTGTCAAGGCAGCTCGAGCCTGCATGCCCAGCAGGGGGCCGGACAGAGCAGTGTGCAAACCGGCACACAGAGAGCCAGCCCTGGGAGCAGCTCGATGCTGCTCAGGTTAGCCCAGGCGTAGGCTGGATAGCTGGAGCCTTGTAGTGTGGCCTCTAACTGAGTTGAGGACCCTGAGGCCTGGTCGACAGCTCCTTGGAGAGGACTGAGAGTTACTGGCAGAATCGGGTCCCGCA